>NC_056746.1:1259476622-1259764122 GCF_019279795.1 Protopterus annectens
CAATTTGCAATCCTCCATAAAAAAAAAACAAACTTGAAATCTGCTACAACAAAATTGCCAAGTTTGCTACTAATTCATCCGACTTTACCCATCACTGCAATGCTCTGCATACCCTTAGCTGACTGAAAATCCCACTCCACCTGTCCTACCTTCAACAATACATAAAAACATAAACAAAACATTAGCCTGCCCAGGCCCAGCTATTACCTTTTTAATCAACATACATTTCCCTAAAAGACCTCTTAGATCAGAAGACAAAACTTCTCACCATAAACCAAATAAATCCCATGGACAAAACCTATACTTGTACTCAGTAGCAAAAAATGGAACTCCTTGTCTCTAACCACAAGAACTATTTGTAACCTACCCACCTTTAAATGCTCCCTAAAAGAATACTTTACAAAATCTTGGACCTGCTCCTGTTCCAATCTTGGCTGAACTTACTCACTATACTTCACTCACCCCCTCCAAACTAAATCACACTTCACTCACCCCCTTCAAACTAAATCACATTTCACAACCCCCTACAGCCTCCTGCTCCACTACTTTTTTTGTTTTTCCCACTACCTTCACCCACCTCTTTCTCTTTCCTCCCTACTAACCTAAGCTACCTGAAAACACCCTACTATGTGCTCTTCTTATAATCTCCTTTTCTTTCCATCCTTCTTCCTTCTATAATCATAATATGAATAGCATCTCTCATACTAAGGCATCAATCAGTTTCCTCTCACTGTCTCTAATCATGTAATCTTTGATATCTCTTTAAATATCTTTATTAGAATTGCCTCAGGATCATATACCAGTCTATGTAACAAATAATATGACAAATGAAATTTCCTTCACATATTTTCTTGAACTCATTTTATTGTTTTTCATTACAATCTACTATGAAACATATGCTCTATGTTTTTATCATTATGACATTTTTTTCACTCATGTTTTGTAGAATAGTTTGTGATTTAAAATATCTGTACTTGATATTTTGTAGTGTAATATGATACTCTGTGATTTAAAATATCTGAACTCGATTTCTGAAAGATTGTGATTGTGGAGCTTTCCTCCCCAGGCCTCCACTGAAAGTGGACACTTTCTGGACCAGTTGGACTTTCCCAGTAAACTAATGTCAAAAAAATAAATAAACACAATAATTTTAATTAGCTAATCTTCTTTAGAATCTTTTGACTGGTTTCCTTCATTTCCTTAGTTGCTTGTTCTATTTCTCAATTTACCCAAACCTCCAAATATCTACTTTTTCATATCCTCACACAACTGGAAACTTCTAAACCATATCATAAGATAGAACATAATTCATTAAAACAGATTTTATCTTTCCCTCATTTACTTTGCATCCTGACACACTAGCACATATTTATTTCTACTTCAAGACTGGACACACAAAATTATATCATCTGCAAAAATAGCATTTTTTTCATTTGCATTTATACACTTATATCCTTCATTATTAGACTCTAATGCCCCTTGCTAGTGGCAGTAAATACAATAACAACAACCCTGTCCTCTTCCTCTTGTGTGACTAAATGGTCTGAAAAGTTCCCCTCCACAATTCATCCTTGATTGTATACTTTATACATGTTCAGTGTCAATGCTACCCCTCTCATAGACAACCAAACCTCCCCAATGCTCTCTTCATTAATTATCACCTCAGGCTGTCAAATACATTTTGGTATATAATCCAGTTAACACCACAGCATCACTCTTGTCTATGGCATATTTCTGAATCATAAGAGTTTTACTGATATGCTTGCCTAGCTTCAATAAATCCACACTGATCTAACTCTATAATTTCTGGCTGCATCTTTGCCATTTTTTTTTTGCATAAAATTGACATGAATATATTCATGGTTTAATAACAAAATAGTTCTCAAAGACCCTGGATATAACAGATCTTTGCATTCCTTTAGTATAATCGCCACCACTATTTACACTCAGGATGAGGGTCCAGCCCAACAATAAGGATTTGATTAAAAAGTATCAACCAAACCTTTACTACCTTCTCTCCTTTTCCATACTTCTACTGGGCTTCCATCACTTCAAGGTGTCTCACGTGTACTGTGATGGCTTATTCATCATTTAACTGCACACAAACAAATTTAACAAATGCCTTTTTTTCCTCTTCCATTACCTGAGACAGTTGCAAATTCCTCAAATATATTTTCATATCAAGAGTATACACACGTTATCAGTTTGTACATTTTGTTTATATAAAAAAATATATGGGGTGGGTGGCCTAATGGTTAAGGTGTTTGCCTTACAAACACAGGGTACAGGGTTTGAATCTCCCAGGGGATAATTGGCTAGGCTTGAAATGGCTCGCAAGGGCAGTTAGCCTAGTACTAACCTATGAACCTATATAGTAACTTACTATAACCTCCCTTAATTTGTCAGGTTCTACTTCTATTTTACTACTCTCCCAGACTTGGTTACTGTTCTTTCTACTTTCAGTTGCTTCAAACAAATACCATGTAACAGTTTAGCTGCACTAGGTATTTCATCAGAAAACAACTGTTTAAGTGCCATTGCTCTATGCTCATGTGTGTTCTCCACATACTTTCGCATTGCATTCCTAGCTTCCGTCAATTGATCTTCTTACTACTGTGATCCACTCATTATCTTTTCTTTGTAAATCGTTAACTTTTTTTTTTAATTAAATTCCAGGTGTGTTTTTGTGACTGTTATTCCACATCTCATTCACTTTCATAATGATCAGATTTCTTATCCTAATTTTACAACTGTTTCATTCCCTTGCTAGTTCTTTACTACTAACATCAACAGCTAAACTTTGCTCTCACTCTCTTGGTTTGATCCATCTATTCACTAAATACCTTCTTTTTCAAAAAAATGTACTGGGAAATGATAGTGCTTTTGAGAAAAAATTCCCATGCGTTCTTCTGAAACCATATCCGCCAAAGTACATGATCCAACAGTATTAATGGATGAGCATATGCTGTTTGAACCATATGCATATACTTTTTTGAAACAAAGTTTCTCTAACCTTGCCCAAGATCCATATTTCCCTGAAAAGTAATCATAGGAAGTTACTAGGCTAATGGCCCAACAGGCCCTTACAAGCCTGGCCAAGCTCTACTCTTATGATCAGCACCTATTGCCCCTGTCCAAGCTGGACAGAGGTGGAACCCCCGGGGTGAATTTACCATTTAGAATCATCTAGATTGTGCTTGAAGAGGGCCATTGAGGTGCTCTGTTTGACATGAAGTGGGAGTCTATTCCAAAGGTGTGGTAACCTCTTGGAGACAAATCTGTCTCTCCACCAGGTTCTATTAATGTCACATACCAGGTTAAGGTCTTTAGAGCGAGTAACACATGTACCATTTAACTTACGGGTATGCAGCATTTCCAGTAAAGCAGGGTCACAGATTGCCTTACATGCAAGGCAGAGATAGCCTCTGACTAGTTTGCATGAAACAGAATAAAGTGACAGTGATTTCAGACAATCCACATAGGACATATGCTGAAGACCTTGAATTTTCCTTGTGAGGAACCTTTGTGGTCTATTGCTGCAGGTCCTTGGAAAGGTACATATCAGAAGGGGCAATGTACTCTATTTGCCTGCAGAGGGAAGAATACAGGGAGGTTATAACTTCTTTCTTCTGAAGGCAATGCCCTTACTTATCAGATGAGCAATACAGAATGCCCTTCTTACCACTGTGGAGACATGGTGATCAAAGGTAAGGCTGCTGTCAACATGTGGGCCCAGGTCTCTCACCACTAACTGCATACTTAGGGTGGTGTTATTGATGTGGTAGTTAGCCAGAACATCACTCTTAATAAAAGGGATGATAATACATTTTCTTGTATTGTGTTTAAGGCCATGACTTTGGCACCAATCATTTGTTTGTGTAGGACCCTCTTGCAGGATGTTGACATCATTTGGAGATTCTATGGCCGCTCCCAGTTTGCAGTCATCAGCAAACTTTGTCAGCCACAGACCTTCAGTTTTTGCTTGTACTTTGGAGAAATAGATTCCAGACAGAAGAGGTCCCAAGACTTATCCCTGTGGAACACCAATGGTTACAGATCTGCTGTTGGAGGTGGATTCTCCTATTTTGACTATATATATTCTATCAGTGAGCCAGTTAGCAACCCATCAAACGATATAAGGGTTGATACCTGGCTGGGTGAGTTTGTCAATGATGCCTGAGTGGAGGATAGTGTCAAAAGCCCTGGCTAAGTCTAGGGAGGCTGTATGCACAGATTTCCCCTAGTCCAGGGCCTTGGTGACTGTCACAAAGAATTCCACCACGTTTAACAAGGATGATCTCCTTTGAAAAATCCAAACTGAGTAGGGTCAGGTGTTTGGAGATTACCTATATTTTTGTTGATAAGGTCCATGATGATTCGCTCCATGGCCTTGCAGATAAAGCTAGTCAGGCGAATAGGTCTATAGTTCCCAGGGTCAGTGGAAGCACCAACTTTGTGCAAGGGAATAATGGTGGCCGTTTTCCATTTAGCTGGAATAAAGCTGGTGCTTAAGACTATGACTGAAAAGAGTACCCAATGGTGCTGCTAATTCTTGTTGGAGCCCATGTAGGAAGCAGCCTCGGATGTTACCAGGTTCCACAGATGCTGTGTTTTTGGTAGGGATGTCATGGGGTACATTTGGCAGGGACAGGGGAGTGAAGTTTTCAAAGAACCTGTTAGCCAACAGGTTAGCTATGTCCACATTATATTCATGATTACTTCTTCCTAATGGCATTACATCTAACAAGCCAAATACATGTATTTCGCTCTCTAAAAATCTACCTTCAATTTGTTTATTTTGGCTTCCGGGTCTTTCTAAAACATCTTCTTTATTTTCTGTAGTGTTCCTGTTGCCCTATTAATATCACACATCATTGATGAGAAGCTAATACTTATTTATTTTATTTACTCTTTGTTTACTGGGTTAGTCCCACTAGGCCACTGTCCTCCTTTCAGGGAGACCTGAGGTGGTATTCATACTGAATAGGTGAAATTTGTTGAGGGCACAAGAGAAACATTTTGGTAAGTGCTATCGGATCTTTTACATCCACCTGAGCTACCACGTACTCAAGCAAAAGGGACTTCAGTCTTGACATCTCATCAAAAGGATGACACTCTCAGCAGTGCAGCAGCCCCCTCACTGCTTAAACTACACTCTACTGTCAGTTTTATATACATGCACACACACACATATATATAGTAATAGTACTTTGCTCATTCAAATACACCACCATGCATAGTTTTAAATCTATGCCAGTAACCTTTAACCACTGTGCGATGCCCATGCCCTGGCCCAGCAATCAAGGAGCCTCAATCCTCACCACTAACACCAGTGAGGGGCATCCATATAGGGAAAGGATAATAAATACACACAGATTAAAGTACAATTTCCCTTAAGAGCACACAGAGATCACAGTCAGTCTGGGGTTGGATTTTTTCTTTCTCTCCAGGTCCCCAATACTTCCCACTGGCACAGCTATAGGGCCCAGATCTCAGCCTAGTGGGCAAGCTAAAACCTCCACCACCCTCTCTGTCCAACCAGTGCTTCATGTCCCTGCCCAAGTAGCTGACACACACACACTTTAAGATAAGAGTTTATACAACCAAACAGACACTCCTGGGGAAGGCTGGCACAGGTTCTCCAGCTGTGTCCCTTTTCTGCTCAGTCTAAAAGGTAGTACCAGCTGCCACCACCCACTAATATTTATCAGCTACCCAAAGGCACTTAAAAGGGTCCAATTATAACTGTGCAATATTATTATCCAAATTGTAAGTGTGACCTAACTGTCGAGACTTATTTGGAGCGACTTGGTACAGCATCACTATATACATGCAATGTACTCTTAGAGCTTAAATTAACTCTACATAAAACAGACACAGATTAAAGGTTTAAAAATAATAATAAATAATAAAAACACAAGACAATACTTCTTACTACACAGTGCTAGTCCAAAGTTCAGAGATCACATAGAAATACTTAAAATAATACCAGAGAAAAGTTCTGACATGACAGAAAACCCTCTTAGTCTAGTCTTCCTAATTCCTAACTATTTCTAAGAGAAAACACAGTGCTAAATAACTTACATACAGAGCAAAGCAGTGCTGGTGATGTTGGATGTTGTCAAGACAAATGCTCAGAGCTCTCTGATTCTCTCTCTTTAAACTGATAACACAGAGCTGCTTCACATGACATCATTCTTCACACTTCTCTGGTGTTCCCAGGCTAACAGAAACTACATTTACATTCTTTACACCTGGTCAGAAACCAGAGCAATAAAGGACATTTACACATCCAAATTCTAGGCATTAACTCTAGTCTTAAAACAATAGGCAGGATGCCTCCTTCTAGACATATCGGCTCCGAATTTTGACATCAAAGACAGTCATGAAATGCTTGACTTAGCTTTCCTACAGCAGAGTGCACTGTTGTTACATTTTTGCAGTTCAATATCCAATGCAGTCTTTTCACATTTAAGAGAACAAGCCTGTGGGTTACATTAATATTTACAAATGACAGAATTATCTACAACATTCTATCTGGCTAGGCTGGCAGTCTTCATCTATTGTCACAAACTGTAATCATACCCTGTCTCTCATCTGTTCCTGAACTAGTGTTCCAGTCCCTTTCTTGATTAGTATTAAAATTCCTCTTTTATATTCCCTTTCGTTGTACGGAAAGCTTTCTACATGGCCCACCTCATAAGTAAGGGTATCTCATCCAGGGACAAAGAGGTCATAACATCCCTGTATTCTTCCCTTATAAGGCCAATTATTGAGTACAATGCCTCCTTCGGCATGCACCTCACAAAGCACATGCAGCAGCTGGAAAGATCACAGAGGTTCCTCACCAGGAGAATCCAGGACCTCAAACATCTACCCTACACAGATAGGCTAAAAGCCCCATCCCTCTACTCAATTTCATACAGACTCCTCAGGGGAAATTTAGCATATAAAGCAATCTCAGACACTGCCTTGATGAGACTGCTGCATATCCACAAGCCAGACTCCACTTGAGCAACCCATACACGCGACCTCAACCTGGTCTGTGATATCAATAGGACTTGTAGGCGGGACAGATTTGTGTCCCAGAGACTCCCCCATCTGTGGAATAGACTCCCTCTCCATGTCAAGCACAGTACCTCATTATCCCTTTTTAAGCGCAACCTGGATAACTGGATGGGGAAACAGAAAATACACCCCTGGGATTCCACCTGTGTCCCTGCTGGACAGGGGCTTTGGGTGCTGGCTTGTCTAAACATGGGCTAAACTCTTGGCTAGGCCTATAAGGGCCTCAGGCCCAATAGCCTAGTAACTTTCTATGATCCTATACTGCCTACAAAAATATTTCCTGCACCCTACCGTTTGGGGAAAAAAAAAAGAGCATAATAACTATATACCAACTTTGAATTGCTATGGTAATAGAGCTACCTGCTCTAAAAAGGGAAGCCATATTAGTGTAAGAAGGACCTACAGTTGCGTATAAATTCCATATCTACACTCTGCCCCAGTCTACAGAATCATTTAGTTTGAAAATTACAAAAACAGAAATGTGATATGTTTCACTTGCCTGCAACTACAGGTCTGTATGTGTCTAAATAAAATTCCACTTGCTGTTACTGTTCACTTTGGTTACTAATATTTCTCTACATACATATTAGGTAAAATACTTGTCAGTTTTAACTTTCAGCTAAACATATCTTTTTTGCCTTTTCTTAGTAGCTGACAGAACATAGGTTCATAGGTAGGTACTAGGCTTTCGGCTCCGGGGCCTATATAAGCCTAGCCAAAAAAGGTTCCCTGGCTTTTGCCACCCAAGAAAATTATTTTCCTGTGCCCCTGTCGAGCAGTGCCGCAGACATGATCCCCGGGGTGAATTTTCTATTTCCCATCCAGTCATCCAGATTTTTCTTAAAGAGGGCCAATAAGCTTTGCTTGACATGAAAGGGGTAGTCTGTTCCAGAGTATGGGAAGTCTCTGGGACAGGAATCTATCCCTCCAGCATATTCTGTTTATTGTGGTGACAAGGTTTAGGTCCCTGGAGCATGTGGTTCAGAGAGACTGGGATTTCTTTAAGTGTAGCATGTCCAGCAGCTCTGGGTTTGAAATGGCTTTGTATGTTAGGCAGAGATCGCCTCTGAGTAGGACATATGCAATTGAGTGGAGCTGGAGTTTTATGAGACGGTCTGCGTATGGCATCCGTTTGAGGCCGGTAATCCTCTTAGTGAGGTATTTCTGTGGCCTTTCCAATTGTTGTAGGTGTCTTGTGAGATACATGCCAAATGGGGCATTGTACTCTTATAATGGGTCTGATGAGGATGAGTAGAGAGGAACAATGACATCCTTTTTTCTAGAGGAGAACCCTTTTGTGATGAGGTGTGCCACGTAGAAGAATTTCCTGACTACTGTGGCAATGTGGTTATCAAAGGAGAGACTACTGTCCACCTGTGTCTTCAGGTCTCTTATCACACCTGTTTAGAGAGCTATTGCTTATGTGGTAGTTCATGGGTACCGAGTTTTTCCCAAAAGGGATGACAATGCACTTCTTGGCATTGAGCTTGAGGCCATTACTTTGACACCAAGCATCTGTCTCTGTGAGGCCCTTTTGTAGAATGTCTACCTCATTAGGCGATTCTATTATGGCTCCCAGTTTGCAGTCATCTGCAAACTTTGTTAGCCAAAGACCTTCTGTGTTGGCCTGCACTTCAGAAAAGTAGATGCCAAACAGGAGAGGACCCAGGATTGAACCCTGTGGTACTCCGCTCGTCACTGGTCTGAAGTCGGACTTGAAGTCGCCTACTTTTACTGTGTGGCTTCTGTCAGTGAGCCAGTTGGCCACCCATTTTGTGACATAGGGATTTATGCCCAGTTTAGTGAGTTTGTCCATAATTCCATAGTGGGGGATGGTATTGAATGTCTTGGCGAGGTCAAGATACACTTTGTGCATTACATTGCCCTCTTCTATGGCTCTGGTGACTGCTTCAAAGAAGTCAATCAGGTTTAGTAGACATGATCTACCTTTTACAAATCCAATCTGAGTGGGGTCCAGGGTTTGGAGGTTACCTATGTCTTTGTTTATAAGCTCCAAGATGATACGTTCCATGGCCTTGCAGACCAGGCTCATCAGGCTAATGGGGTGGCAGTTTCCAAGGTCTGTGGTGGCACCCCCTTTGTGGAGTGGGATAACCGTAGCTGTGCGCCATTCAGTACGCACATAGCCTGAGGTAAGTCTATGATTGAACATGGTACTTAGGTGGGGTGTCAGTTTGTTCTGAAGTTCGTGCAGTAAGCAGCCTGGGATGTTGTCTGGTCCCACGGATGCTGTGCTCTTGGCTTTGGAGAGTCCGGTCTTTACTTGTTCATCCGTGATTACAGGGGCTTTGCATTCTTCTGGTATTAAGATGGGCCCTTTGGAGGGTGAGAGGGGGGGTAAAGTTAGCACTGAACCTATCTGCCAGGATGTTTGCAATATCTGTTGGTTCTGTATATTTAGTGTATTTAGTAACATGCCTTGAAAAACATCAAATGTGTTTACTATCTGGACACAGTATTCCATTTGCCTCAGTCCATTACTACCAATCACTGCTTATCAGTAAGTTCCCCAAATAAAGATTCAGCTAACACAGAAGTTGGCAAAATTCTGTCTGAATGTAATCAAATAGTTGTCCTGTTCCCTTACTTTCCAAGCTAAAAACTAAACCTATACACAATGTCGTTTGATTACTAATGTTTCTTTAAGTGTGGTGAAATCCACGCCAACATCCAAAAGGTCAAGTTTGTTTACTGCCCAGACAGATCAATCCATTTGCCTCAGTCCATTCTCATCAATCATAGCTTATCAGTACGTTCCCCAGGTAATCAAAAGATACTCCACCAACCTAACTCTGTTTGTTACAATTTACAGCACTAGTATCTTACTCTATTAGCCAGCGCACAACAGTTAAAAAAACTGTCAAACTTAATGAAAACAAATTTAAAACAGGTTACTGACTAAAGCAAAAAAAAAAAAAAAAATACAGGACACCCAGCTCTACTACATTTACATGTGTAACCCACTTTTGATCGCAACTACAATATAGCTGTATCATCCCCTTCCCTATCATGCTCACAAACATATTTATTTAACCTTGGTACTCAGTGATTTCAGGAGACAGAAGCCATATTTAATAATGCAGTTCACTTTCAAATCAGAGCATGTAGTAACTACAGAGGGATTAAATCGATCAGTCACAGCATGAAGTTATGGGAAAGAGTAGTGGAAGCTAGGTTAAGAAGGGAGGTCATGATTAGTGATCAGCAGTATGGTTTCATGCCAGGAAAAAGCACTACAGATGTGATGTTTGCTCTGACAGCATTGATGGAGAAGTACAGAGAATGTCAGAAGGTGTTGCATTGTGTCTTTGTGGATTTAGAGAAAGCATATGACAGGGTGCCTAGAGAGAAGTTGTGGTATTGTATGAGGAAGTCGGGAGTGTCAGAGAAGTATGTAAGAGTGGTACAGGATATGTATGAGGGTAGTGCGACAGCGGTGAGGTCTGCGGTGGGAGTGATGGATGCCTTTAAGGTGGAGGTGGCATTACATCAAGGATCAGCTCTGAGCCCTTTCTTATTTGCAATGGTGATGGACAGGTTGACAGACGAGGTCAGACAGGAGTCCCCGTGGACTATGATGTTTGCAGATGACATTGTGATCTGTAGTGAGAGTAGGGAACAGGTGGAGGAGACCTGGGAGAAGTGAAGATATGCGCTAGAGAGAAGAGGAATGAAGGTCAGCAGGACTAAGACAGAATATATATGTGTGAATGAGAGGGAGTATAGAGGAATGGTGAGGATGCAGAGAGTAGAAGTGGCGAAGGTGGATGAGTTTAAATACTTGGGCTCAACAGTTCAGAGTAATGGTGAATGTGGAAGAGAGGTGAAGAAGAGAATACAGGCAGGATGGAGTAGGTGGAGAAGAGTGTCAGGAGTGATTTGTGACAGACAAGTACTAGTAAGAGTGAAAGGGAAGGTCTACAAGAGGGTAGTGAGACCAGCTATGTTATATGGGTTGGAGACGGTGGCATTGACAAAAAGACAGGAGTCAGAGCTTGACATGGCAGAGTTGAAGATGTTAAGATTTGCACTGGGTGTGACGAGGATGGACAGGATGAAGAAGAAGTATATTAGAGGGTCAGCCCAGGTTGGAAGGTTTGGAGACAAAGCCAGAGAGGCAAGATTACGTTGGTTTGGACATGTGCTGAGGAAGGATGCAGAGTATATTGGGAAAAAGATGCTAAGGATGAAGCTGCCAGGTAACAGGAAAAGAGGAAGGCCCAAGATAAGGTTTATGGATGTGGTGAGAGAGGACATGCAGCTGGTTGGTGTGACAGAGCAAGATGCAGAGGACAGGAAGAAATGGAAACAGTTGATCCGCTGTGGTGACCCCTAACGGGAGCAGCCGAAAGAAGAAGACTTTCAAATCAGAGCATGAACTTTTACTCCTGTAAAAATATGTTCATAATTTTTCAGGTACTTCATTGGTAAGGGTTGGCACTGTAGTACTTTTAAACTAATCTCTTAGTCTCTTGGAATGTTGTTTCATTTCTTTTGTTCTTTCTTGAATTTCCTCTGAAACACAGGAAAAGGCTTCACAGATGAATTTGAAGCATCCACTATCTTCTTTTTATAATACTTGTTCCAGTGCTACTATTTCCCAACTCTTCCCTTCTTTTAATCAACTCCTCCAGAACCTCGCTGGGGTCATCATATATTTTTTAGTCCTACTTGATTAAAAAAAAAAAAAAACTCTGAAAACTGCAGGATACAGCAGCTTAAAATGAAGGTTCAGTTCCTTACATAGCCTTAATGAAAGAAGGAAAATACTCCTTTTCAAAGTTAGAAATAAAATATCATTGTCTATGTCACAAAAGGAGATACTGCCAGCACAGCTTTCTAGAATTTTGTAATTAATTATAGGTCACTGGTGAATATCAAAATGATTTGTGTAAGATGCTTGTGTTATAGCTGTATTAGAACTGTATGTTATGTGTATATCAAACTTGTTTGTACAGACGTGTGTTGAAAAGGGTTTGCAAAATGCTTGTGTTTAGGGTTGCCAGCTGTCCGGTTTTTGACCGGACTGTCCGTTTTTTTGACAAACTGTCCGGTTACAAATATTATTCAAAACCGGACACATGAAGTCCGGGTTTTGTGCTACCGTGAGTGAGCAACCTCCCACTTTTACAGCTGCAGGAGGTAGCCAGGTACTGTTGATTGCGATTGCTGTATTAGCACAGTCTTCTCCTTTAAGGAGAATCATGCATGCTTACAACACCACACCAGCATGGGAGGAAGTAATTCTAATTTGCAGTCGGATTCGTGCCAAATTTTAAGCTAGCAGTTCCGTGACTGTGAAGAGGGGGCTAACTAAGTTCATGTGGCAGCAGCCAGGTGGTAGAGAACATTGCGCAGCATACAAGAGCTCTGGATCTGAGCAGAGAGAAGATATGTTCCTCGACCTCATTATGAGGAATGTATGGTATGTACCTCATTCAGGATCTTAAAAAGTTCATGTTACTCGGTTCCACATTCAAAGGGTTTCCGACACATTCGGTGGGAATTTTTCAACTGATATCTATGTGGTAAATAAAAATAAATCATATTAATTTATGAAAAAAATCTTATTTTATAAGTAAAACTAAAAACATATACCATCCTATGACTTTTCTAATGGAGTTGGTAGTAAGTTGTTAGTATGTAATGTGCCTCACATTTTGTCCATTTCTTCCACATAGTGAGTGCTAAGTGTGTCCCTCATTTTGGAAATGGAAGGTTGAGACCTATGTATTGCTCCTTTAACTTTGATGGCTCTGGTTTTCTTTGAGAAGGCATCAACTCCCAAACATTAAACTCAAGTGTTAGTTGAAACTTGAAAATGGTGGAACTTTGGATTACACGTGCTAATAGATAATTTAGGGTCATTAGCCAGCCTTGTCTGTCATTAAATACATGCGTAAATAATTGTATAACCATACATTTAGTCATTTCCAAAGTACACCAGCAGATATTTACGAGAACCTGTTTGGAACAAAGTGAATCAAGATTGTAGGTTTTAAAAAGCTATGTTTGAATGCAGATATCTATGCAGATCGTTTATTAAGTTGTATTGAAGTTAATAGCGCATACGTTTAGTAAGCCTATGGATCAGCCATGGACAACCCCATATTCTTATTCTTTACCTGCTGCTGCTTAGTGCTAACTTGGATCATTAGTCCCTAAGCATTATTAAGTGTAGAGAGAGAGAAAGAAGGATCAAATAATTTGCAATTTTTTTTTGATCTAGACGTGAGCTGCCTGCAAACCACTAGCATGTGTGTATAGATCAAGCCTGTCATCCCCAGATAGTTCTCCTAAACACATGGCCACTATCTGAAAAATAAAATAAATTAAAAATGTGTGCGTAATAGCAGCTGGGTTTTGTCTCAATGAAAATCAGGCAACTTTTTAAGAAGTTTTTGGACAGTGTTCTTGGTGTGCGCATGTGTGTTTGTCTGTACATCTCTCTCTCTGTCATTGCCTTTGTGTATATCTATATACACACACACACACACACACACACACACACACACACACACACACACACACACACACACACACACACACACACAGGTTAGCAAACAAATTGCAAAAACAAGGAGTACACTGATTTCTGAGTAGATAATTACAATAAATTATGCTACAGCACTCCCTGTCTTTGCAATTTGTTTGCTAACCTGCTGCAAAATACTTTGCCAAGTATTTTGCATAAATTGTTGTCTATAGACAGCTTCTCTATTAGCATTCACTAGAATGAAATGTTGACCCTCCCATTGTGAATACATTATGAGTTAAATGTTATGCCCACTGATTTACGGGCATTTCAAAATTATTTCCTTTGGTAGTAGTGCTGCAGCATTGAGGTCAGATTAACAGTAAATGCAGTTTTGTCATTACTGGGTCATACACTTTGCTTCATTGCTTACTGGAAAATGTTCAAAACTACAACTTTAAAAACACTCTAACAGGTGGTGCTTTATTATACAAGGAACTACAATCAGGAAGGCGGATCAAAGAACACATATATGCCTGCATGGCCATAAAAATGTGTTCAAAGAGACTATAATTTGAAAACAGCCCAAAGGTAAACTTTATTCTCCACTGGCCAGATGTATTTTATTTGAATCTGGGTTTTAATACTGTTTTAATGAATGTGAGCTTCAATGGCAGTGAAGTTTAGTGCTTGTGCCAAGTCTATTTTCATTGTGGGACTATTTTGTTTAGAAAATGGCTATCTGTGTTTGTGCATTTTATTTTAATATCTGTAATCATTGTAGAAGTAAATAGAACAGCTGCTTGCCTATTTAATGGTGAAGAAATACAAATAAACCAAGAAAGGTTTACCAATCTGCCATAAGCTCAGATCAGAGTAATTTATTTAAAATAAGTGACACAGCTTTGCCTTGTGTTGTGTATGAGCAGATCCAAGGATTTAAATTTTGCTTGTGACATAAATAGGCCATGTTGATGAGACACCAATGTGTCTCAGAGGGTCCCCATGCACTGGAACAAGCTTCCCATAACTTTGACCAACAGGTGGGAAATTGGAAATCATCCCTCTTGCCACCTATCCATTTTTTTCTGGACTATCCACAAATCAATTCAAGTCTCTGGTAGTCAGGAAAACACTGTACAAAGTCCAGTATTCTGTTTCACAAAAGGAAACAGACTATCAGTGTTTGTTAAATTGGCTGATTTACTATGCTTTTATTTTAGTAAATCGGCTGAAAGCAGGCATCCAGAACAGAAAAAGAGTGCGGTCCCATCATCTGATGTCACAGTGATGTCACAAAAGGGGTGAGGCATGGGTGGGAGAGGGGTGGAGTTACAGGTGATGCGAGGGAAGTGACCTTAGTCCGGTTTTAGCCACAAAGAAATCTGGCAACCCTACTTGTGTTTAAAATGGATCCACAGTGTGTCCTACTGAAAAAGAACAAAAATGTACATGCACTATTGTAACTGTGTAAATGTATACATTTTAACAGTGGAAACTGGGATACAGGAGGTTAACCTCAATTTAGTAAATTTCAGAAAAATAACTGAAATTAAATTACTTTATGGCAGAAAGGAGACAAAGGGTATGTGCTGAGAGGCTTTCTGTACAGTTTTGAAAGCATTTTATTGTTTAATGACTTCCAAGATTTTCCAAAGATATGAGGAAAAGCCCTTGTCTATGTGTTTTACAGGTAGATGCTAAATGCTACCACCTGCCATCAATGGTTGTTTTGGGCCTGAGGCCTAGAAGTCAGATGACAAGAAATTATGTCATTCTGCAAGCTATGCCAGCAGTAACATTTGAGATATTAATTTGAGGAGTCTCAGAGAGACACAGCATTCTATATTCTGTCTTGGACCTGACAACAACTAGAGAAGATCCATTAACAACTTCACTTACTGGGATTCAGTGGTGTGGATATTGTACTCCTGCAGGCTGTAAACAGTGATCACTAAAGAAGGTGTTTGTACTCTCATGCAGCCACAAAGTGAACATTTAGTGTTTCATATCACAACAGTTTTATTTATTTTTTGTTGGCTTAGTTAGTTAGGGAGGGCAAGCACTGATGTCAGCAGAGGAGTATGGCAAGCTGACAAGGAGCCAGTTGACTTAGATATGCCAACACAATGGACTGTTCCACACAAACCCGACCTAAGTGGAAATGATTGCAGCCTTAGTCAGAGCTGTGTCAAAGACCAGCAACCAGGAGGACAACCAGAACGACCTTGGAGATGTACAACTCTCAGAAAATGGACAGTTCAACCTTTCCACTGAGGACTTAAAAAATCCATCTGGAGTTACAGAGACTTGAACTGGAGGCCAAACATTTGGAAAAAGAATCAGCAGAAAGACTGAGATGTTTGGAGCTGAAGAAAATGAGAGGCAGAGGCAACATGAAAAGGAGATGCTGACTTTTTGCCAGGGTTATGGAGGTGTAATGGGGACGGGAGTAACGGGTACCCCAAAAGCAACAAAGGTCAGTAAATTTCTTCCACAATTTACAGAGGGTAATAATTTTGATAGTTTTATTCATATGTTTGAAAGGGTTTGTAAATGGTATGTTGTTGACCAAGGGCTCAGGGTACGCTCTTACTCCAGGGTAAAGCTGTAGCTGCTATTTCTAAAGTGTCTGATAGGGACTGCTTAAATTATAATGCTGTTAAAAATTGTTTATTAGAGTGTTTTAAGTTAACACCTGAAACTTATAGAAAAAAGTTTTGTGAGCATAGACACAAGGCAGATGAAAGTGTATGTGAATATACTGCTAAACTAAGCACTTATTTTCACAGATGGGTGAGTGGGTGTCAGATCATCACTTTTGAAGGGCTGGCAGACCTTCTGGTGAGGGGAACAACCCTTAGCACTTTGCCTGAAGACATGAGAATGTGGTTAGCAGATAGGGAATGTAATACCACAGATGAGGTGGGGAAAAGGGAGACTTATACCTAGCAAGTAGGGCATCACTGCATAGGAAAGGGGTACCCAGTGCTGCACATGGGTCTAAGGGAACCCCATGGTGGGCAGCCTAAACCATCCCAACAGAGATCAACCGTAACAGGGGAAGTCACTATTTCAGGTACACTGCCAGGATTAAGAATTAAATGTTTAAAATGTAACCAGTGGGGCCATGTAGCATACAGATGTCCATGAAGGCAAGGTGGGGAACAAAAGCTGAGACAGCAAGTAAGTGGGAATGACAGAATGACAGCAGTAAGTTGTCTGGAGACAACAAGGTTACCAAACTACCACAAGAGGTTATTTGCCATCTTAGTAGATGGAAAACAGGCCACTGTTAAGAGAGACACAGCCTCTCACCTAACCATTGTGAAGCCTGTAATGGTTAAAGAGGAGCAATAATTGGTTGGGCAGTCTACTCCGGTCAGACCTTTAGTTGTGACTCTATTCCAAATACCTCTGGCTAGGGTTCACCTTAATTGGGAGGGTGGAAAAGGAAGCCAGCAAGTAGGTGTGTTTGAGGATATCCCTGCAGATGTCCTGATAGGGAATGATTTTGATAATGCAGTACCTTGTGTGATGCAGTTACACGTAGTCAAGCTTGGAGAAAAGCATGCGAGTCTGGTAGCCTGGGGGGAACCCAAACAGACCACACATTTGAAGCCAGGACTGGTGAGGTGGCTACTTCAGGGAGAGAGCTAACTTGCAGCAGTGAGAGTGAAGGTGAGCCACAGCTACTTTTGGGTACTGATGTTCCCTGGGACAGAGTGACTGCAGGGGCAGAGGTGAGTAGTAGTACACAGGATGACAGTGAGGCACCACTGTCAGATAATACCAGACTTCCTGTGGAAGGAGAGCTGGGAAGGGTCACAAAGACAGAGTTGAGACAGGCTCAGCTCTCAGACCCTACATTACAATGCCTGAGGGAGGTAGCCAGTGAGGCATCTGATTTTCAAGGAAAAGGGGAATCTGTACACTGGGACAAAGGGTTACTATATAGAGAGTGGACCCCTGAGGGAGGGCTAGAGGGTGAGAGAATACAACAGCTGGTAGTGCCCAGAGCCTACCATCTGGCACTCCTAGCCATAGCCCATGATATTCCCTTTGCAGGTCATTTGGGCATAAAGCATACCAAGAGAGGTATTATGCAGTACTTTTATTGGCCTGGGATTTCCAGGGACGTTACAGGGTACTGCAGGACCTGTGAGTAGTACCAATGTAGGCAAGGCAGGAGACAAGGTCAAAGCTCCTTTGGTGCCTTTGTCTGTCATTCAGGAGCCATTTCAGAGGGTGGCTATGGATATTGTGGGGCTTCTGAGTACTCCAAGTTCCAAAGGGAAAAAGTATATCCTAGTGGTAGTAGATTATGCTACCAGATACCCTAAGGCAGTGGCTCTGCCCTCCATTAAGGCAGAAAAGGTGACAAATGCTTTTTATAGAGATTTTCAGCAGGTTAGTTTTCCCAAAAGAAATACCGACTGACAGAGGTGCCAGCTTCACATCAGGCCTGCTGGCTTATCTGTAGGAGTGCTGTGGGGTGAAGCACCTAAAGACCACCCGCAGACTAATGGTCTGGTGGAGAGGTTAAACTCTAAACTAAAGACCATGCTACGGACATTTGCAAATCAGTTTAAGAGGGAGTGGGACAGATATCTGCCCCATCTTTGTTTGCTTACAAGCAGGTTCCCTAGGAAGCCACAGTTTTTTCATCCTTTGAGTTGCTGCATTGGCATAGGGTGAGGGGACCTCTAGATTTGATTGTGATGAGTGGGAGGGTGAGTGCGAATCCCACAAGGAGTCTGTTGTGGCATATGTCATAAATCTCAAGACAAGGCTCAGGGAACTCATAGGATTGGCCCAGGAGAACCTGGCAGAAGCCCAGCAGCAGAAAAAGGTCTGGCGTGACAGGAATGCTTGAGCTAGAGAGTATGCTGTGGGGCTGCAGGTTATGGCTCTCATTCCTGTCAGACACAACAAACTGCAGGCAGCTTGGGATGGACCCTTCAAGGTGGTAAGGAAGATAAGTGATGTTAACTACATGGTAGATCTGCTAGGCAGGAGACAGGGTTGTTATAAATTGTACCATGTTAACATGATGAGTATCTGCAGTGGATGGCAGGAAGAGTCTGAGGGGGATCTGGTGACTGATGTCCTAAGTGAAGCTCCATCTGACACCTCAGTGGAAGGGGTAGCAATGTCCCAGCAGCTATCCCCTACCCAGGTACGAGAAATCTGAGCAGTATTACAGGAGTTTGGGGACATGTTCCCTGGGAAACCAGGGTGCACCCAGCTGGTGCAGCACCATGTGGATACAGGACTCCAAAGGCCTATTGTGTAGGCCCCTTATAGGGTGCCTGAGAGAGTCAGACTCTGAGGGAGGAGATATAGGAAATGTTGGAACTAAGGGTAATCCAGGAGTCCCTGGGCCTCCCCAGTGGTGCTGGTACCAAAGAAGGATGGCAGCACCAGGTTCTGTGTGGACTACAGGAAATTAAATAGTCACACAGAGTCAGATACTTACCCCATGCCTAGGATAGATAGAGCAGCTGGGTGGGGCTATGTATCGTATCACTATTGATCTTACCAAGGGCTACTGGCAGGTGCCCTGGACTCCCAGTGTTAGAGAGAAGTCAGCCTTTGCGACTCCTTTCCGTTTGTATAAGTTCATGAAGATGCCCTTTGGGATGAAAAATGCCCCAGTGACTTTCCAGAGGCTTGTAGATCGTATCTGAGGAAGAGCAGGAGATTTTGCCCTTTCTTACCTGGATGATATTGCCATCTACTGCCATTCCTGGCAACAGCACCTTCAGCATGTCAGGGAGGTGCTGGGCAGACTACAGGGGGCAGGGATGACCATTAAGCCAGTAAGTGTCAGGTGGATATGGCAGAGGTTTCCTACATGGGACATAGAGTGGGGAGTGGTAAGATCAGACCAGAACCTGCCAAAGTTGAAGCCATTCAGGCATGGCCTGGCCCCACTACCAAAAAGCAGGTGAGGGTATTCCTAGGGACAGCAGGGTACTACAGAAAGTTTTTCCCCAATTATTGTACCACAGCTGCTCCACTCACAGACCCGACAAGGGAAAGCAGGCCAGATAAGCTAGTGTGGATCCCAGCACGTCAGTAGGCATTCCAGAAGCTTAAAGGAGCTTTGGGAGGACTTCCTGTGTCAGCCAGTCCAGATTACAGCAAAGAATTTGTTGCGCAGGTGGACTCTTCAAACCGTGGGGTGGGGGGCTGTACTCAGCCAGGTTTCCTCAGAGAGCACCGAGTGGTATATCTCAGCCACATCCACTCACCATATCTGCCTTACTCTGTAAGTAAGTACACTAGGGAATAGTAACTCTCTTAGATACAGTCAGGAATATAGCAAAGCTTAATTTAGATTTTTTTCTTTATTTATCTGAGACTATCCTGCAATGTTGTTTTAAATATTTCCTGTGATTTTGAACTCTGATGTCACTGTAAATATATGCTTAGTATTGTATTCTCCTTTTATTATTAAATATATTTAAACATTTCACTGTGGCTGATCTGTGCAGAGATATCTAAGTTCTGAGAGTACTTGCATATCTATTTGATGAGACTATGTGTGCCACACCTAATAACCTTGCTCTTGGTCTTGGTCAAGCTACCATTTGTATTCATAGTAACATTACACGTAAGATTGGACACCTTTTGTTAAGGCCTTAAAGTAGCTGATAAGGAGCTGGTTGGTGGCAGTGATAACTACCTTATAGACTGGGCAAAAGAGGGCATAGCTAGTAAAACTGTGCCAGCCTTTTCCAGGTGTGTGTGTGTGTGTGTGTATAAATCAAACCTCAAAGAGTATGTGTGTCTGCTACTTGGGCAGGGACGCGAAGCACTGGTTGGACAGAGAGGGTTGCTGGAGGTCTTGGCTTGACCACTCAGCTGAGATCTCAACTTTATAACTGTGCCAATTCTTACTGGGGATCTGGAGAAAGAGGGAGAAACCAGCCCCAGACTGACTGTGGTCTCTGTGTGCTCTTAATGGAAACTGCACTTGATGAAGACGCCTGCATCTGGAAATACTGTGTGTGTACCTGTTATCCTCTCAGTGTACATCCTCCACTGGTACTAGTTGTGGGGACTGAGGCTCCTTGATCCAGTGGTGGGGCGTTACAGTCTACATTAAACTTCAGTGTTGGCTATTTTCAAAATAGTCACTTTCTTCCAAAGAACAGTTGGGAACTTTTTTCTTTTAGCTGAAAAGACTTAACAACAATGGCCTTGGTTACTTTCTATATTCACTCTGTCTGCCCTTTCTGTTTTAACATCCAAAACATCCAAACTAGTCCACAAACTAAGACATTTTCTCATACGTTCGCAATAGTCTCTTTTGACCATGTGTGCTGGCACCACAGTAATCCTGAGGTTTTCTCCCTAAGAGCCGTCTTCGAATTAAACCAGTATCCGTGTCATTTGTTTAGCTGGCAATTACTGTTCCAGTACTCTTTCCTCTAATTCCTTCTTATGTTCATCAGTGTGTCTGGTAAGCACATTCTATCTCCTGAAGTCTTCTATTGTTTGATTCCATGTAGTATAATAAAGAACCACGTATTTTAAATATCGAGTGCATTTGCTCAATTTCAGTTTCCAAAGAGGATGATGCAACTCCTCCTGGAACTGTCATCTCTGACTAGCTTTTCTGCTCAGGAAACACTGGCATCAACATCATCATCAGTCCGTTTTATTTCCTTTTCTTTCATTATTGAGTTTCTGGCAATCACGTGCTTCATGCATCAAGTTTCACTTGTACTGAACAGCAGCTGATGGCTTTGCTAGTTTTACTGGTTCCCAGCCTGGAGGTCTCGTCTTTAGCTGCTTACATCACTACTGCCATCTTTAGCTGCTTACATCACTACTGCCATCTTTAGCTGCTTACATCACTACTGCCATCTTTAGCTGCTTACATCACTACTGCCATCTCCAGACACCACATGCCTGGTATTTCAGATTCATTCTGGATGTGGAGGACATCTAGAGAAAATGAATCCTTGTTTAGAATCAATATCCCATCTTCTAAGCAGAACAAAGCCATGCAAAAAAAAAAAAAAAAAAAAAAAAAGAAAGAAATCACGATTGTTGAGAAAGCAGTGTCCTCTTCAGAGGTAGTCTAAGAGGAGTGAGAGTTCAGCTGCAAAGGTAAAAAGTATTTTACCTCCATCATTTAGAAGCAATAAGAAACAGGCTTACTCTGTCCATCCTGCCTTGTGCAACACCTTTTGTAGCAATGAAGGGAGAGAAAACCCATACTTTATTTCTTAAGTCAACAGAAAGGAAAAAACATTTATTTTCAAGACTATGAGATGATGGTGACGTAAAAAGAAAAAATCATACTTCAGCATTTTGCAGTTTTGCTAACAAAGCCACATTGGATTTCTCTCATAGTAGAGTTGTTGTTGTGTCTTTTGGCTTTTCCCAGTTAGGGGTCGCCACAGCGGAACTCTGGTCCACTAATGATTGGCAGTAGATTTTTACGTGTCGAGTTGCCAGCCCTGACGCACAACCTTCAACGAAGGTACGCCCATTCACGCATGTCTCCACACAGAAGACGCTCTAGCTGAGAATCGAACAGGACAATGTCTTCCTGTGAGGCGACAACGCTACCGCAGCACCACCACCGCAGTTATGATCTCCTGAAATAGTGATGCCTGTAGTTGCATCTCATGACTCAGAACTGCCTGTTTAGGAGTATCTTCTATACTTCCCTATTTGCCAGGTAGCACAGACATTATGGCAGTGTTGTACTACCCAGTGTTTCTCTCTGAGGAGAACTGGTAACTCCTTATTTACTGAACTATAATGTTAATGTTATGTCATCTGTGTTAATCTGATGAGAACCTAGACTAAAGTATGCTCGAAAATCTCTGTCTACCTGGCTAATGCTATTACCTATCTAATCTTTATATGAAATAGTAATTACTTATGAGAACAGTATCCATGGAATGAGAAACTTTTGAAATAAACTCTTTATGCATAATACAATGCATCTGTAGTTAAGACAGGAATCAAAAGGTGCTTCAGCAAAGCATTAGTTTAAGGGTGTGCACACTTATGCAACCAGCTTATTGTATGTTTTTTATTTTTTTATATTTATTCCCCCAACAAATTTGTTTGTTTTTCAATTTAATTGTACGGGTTATAGGTCACATTAAAGGTGGGAAAAGTTTTGAAATGATTTATTGTGGTCTCAATTTTTTAAATCACAAAAACCTGGCATTTTAACATGGGTGTGTACATGTTTTATATCCACTGTAAATAGCTTTTCAAGATCATAACTTCAATGAACTGGTGGCTAAAGGTTCAAAAAGAGGACTGGCTAATACCTACAGCATCAAAGGCAAATCCCAAAGATGTAAAGGCTTTCGAAATGGAGAGTTTAACAAGAATGTACCCTGCAAGAAGGCTTTGGAGGTCTTCATGGCAATTGCAGGCATGTTATCTCTGCCAACGAGAAAATTAGTAAAACAGCTAGCTAAACTTTGACAATAAAGTTACGCACACAGGATTGAAAGATCAGTAGGGAAATCCAGAGTAGCATCACGTCTTAGATGAAGTCCAAACCACAAAGCATTTCCACTTGCTAATAGATGTCTTCCACATAGAAGGCTTCTGGGAAGAAGTTAAAATATTAATAACTCTTTCAGAGAGTTTGGGATTCATGGCCATCATTGGAACTGAAGAGACCATGCAGATAGCTTGAGGGTATGAAGGTTGGGTGGAGAGATCCCTGCCTGATGGAAAATGAACCCCAAAATGGGGTTGAACACCAAGGGTGAATTCTAGAGGTAAGGCCACAGAAAAGGATACCAAACTTTACGGGGTCAGAATGAGGCAATGAGAATTACTGTCACTCTGCAAAGGGCTGATTTCGGAAAAATTTTTATTATGAGAAGAGTCAGTGGGTAGGCATACTGGAGACCCAGAAGCCAAGCATACAGAAGAACATCCCTCGATGACTGGCCCTCGCAGGGAACCAGGGCATAAAAACTGCTGCACTTCATGTTGAAAGGGGTGGCAAACAGATCACAGCAGGTGGTGTTCCAGCATTGGAAAATTCAAGCTGCTACTTCTGGATTCAGGACTACTCATGAGTAAGAAGGATATTCCTACTGAAACTGTCTGCTAATTTATTCAACTTCCTCAGGATGTGTGTTGATATCTGAAAAAGCTGAGAGGCACTTGCCCACTGACAAACCCTCATGGATTCTCGACAAAGAAGATAAGACTGAGTTCCCCCCTGCTTGTTTAGGCATCAGACCACAAACATACTGTCCATCTGAACCAAGATTCCACCTTTGGGGAGAAGGTCCTGAAAAGCCCACAATGCTGGGAGGATCACTCTCATCTCCAAGACATTGATGTGAAGACTGACCTTGGAAGACAATCATGCCCCCTGGACTATATCTCCTTCAAAATGCTCCACCCATTCCAGAAGAGAGGCTTCCATCATGACAGTGGCCTCTGGGCGAGAGAGAAAGAAGGGTCACTCTGCTGTGACAAGAGGGAATTCCAACCAGCAACTCAGCTGAGCCAGACAACTGATTTTTATGGTAACCAGTCAACCCACTGGATGTGTTAAGCCACAACCACTGGGCTGATAATGTCTACTTCAGAATCCTCACATGAAACCTCACTAGAAGTACCACACAATCAACACTGCCATGTGTACCAAGAGCCTTAGAATCATGAAGGCTGGATGTTTTTGATAAAGAAGTAGCTGAGAGGCTTGTACTCAAAAAAATGCTAACCTGTGGGAATTTTGCTGTCTGAGAAACTGTATCCAAATGGCAGCCTATGAGCTCTAAGACCTGAACTGGCTCCAAACTGGACTTTTCATAGCTCACTGTGATTCCTAGGGATAGACACAAATGGGCTAAGCAGTCCCAAGCCTTGACAAGAGATGGTCTCTTGGAAGTGTGAAGGAGACAATCATCCAGGTACAGGAAGACCTGGAACCCCTGCAGCCTAAGCCAGGCTGCCACGACTGCCATGCATTTGCTGAACACCCAGGGGAGCTGTGGTGTGACCAAACAGCAGTACTCAGAACTGATAATGATTATCTCCCAGCCGAAAGTGCAAAGCTCTCATGGACTGCCTCATGTTATTTATATGATGCTTGGCATACTTGAGATCAATCAAGCATATCCAGTCGTCCTTCCAAAACAGAAGCAGCATGGACTGCACCATGACCATCTGGAACTTGGTCTGCTTGACATAATGATTCAACTTGCTTACAGCCAAAATTAGCCAGAGGTCCTTGTTCTTCTTTGACATAGAAAAAAAAAAAAAAATCTGGAATAGACCCTGACTCTGATTGTCTGGTGGGACCTCTTTGATGACTCGACTGGCCAGCAACTTTCGAATCCCAACTGCTACATCTCTTCTCTGATGGGGTGAAATGCCTGGAAGTGACTTTCTTGTTTCTCTCAGCACAAACAAAAATAGAATTCTGTAACCTTTGGATACGACCAGACTGATAAGTGTGACTGGAGGGGGAACCACACAGTACATGGATGGGTCGGCACCAAATGCCTCCAAAAACACGGACTCTTCCGGAGCGGGGGCTTCAGCAGTCCAGTCCCCATGCTGGTGCCACAACTGCAGAAGATTGCCAAAGGAGGTGGTGTCCAAGGGGAACCCTACCCTTCAATGAGGTCAGTGTCCTCGGTGAGAGATTCTCTAGGGAATCCATGTGCTTCCTCTTGCAACAGCTCTTCTCATGCCCCTCCCAGACCAGATAATCCAGAGGGTATGTGGAAGAAGTGGCAGCCCTGAAACCAAAGTTATTTGGAGACCAGGAGGTGTGGGCTGTCCTGGAACCAACTAATACATGTCCACAAGCCCAGAAATCAATGACATAGGAGAAAGCTCAGTGGTTGCTGAACATCCCATCTCAGACCTGGAAAAACTCTCTCTATGGCATCGAAAGCCAATGCCTGGGACGGAGGAGCCAACACTTCCCAGGCACAAAGATCCAAGTGAGTATCCAGTCTCCATTGTTAACCTCACCTGTTCAGATGCCAATACCAGAATCAAACTGCTGAGTGCTAAAGCCCCGAGGGGGAGGGACAACTCTGAAACCCAGAGGGTTGAACCTCAGCTCTGGAATTTTGGCCCTGAATTCTTGACTCTGAGGCACCTCCCAGCTCTGACATGGCCAGAGTAGAAAAGGCCAAGGAATGAGTTGGTGCCGGAAGTGGCCAAGCCATCGAAGTTGACCTCAGTGATGGCAAGGTGATCAGATCCATAAACCCCAAAGGCAAAGGGCCCCAAGGAGGAAAAGAAAAGGATGGAGCCAAACCCTCTGCTCCAAATCTGAGGATCTTAAACTCCCAACAGAACAGGCAGACCAAGCCGATGAGGCCACCAAAGGCTCCAATACACTTCTTGCAGGGTTGGGATCAGATGATCAGACCAGAACTGGCGAGGATGGTATCACAGGGGAAGACTTAGGTGAGAACTCCCTTGGCATAACTGGAGAGAAAAGGTAATGTAACCTGCCTGAACCAGCCCCATCCTTAGCTAAAAAGGGACCGGGGATACTCATCGCTTGTGATGCTGATTTCCCCTAAGTCAGTGCCGCAGGAGTTCAGCTCCAGGAGGACGGAGCTGACCCTAGTACCAAAAAAAGGCTGGTGGATCTTTGGGTCTGGCTGATCAGGAGGACTAGGGGCTACTCATTTATGGTCCCACATGTCTTTTCCTTGGCTTTTGGGTACTTCTCTTTTTCACTGCGCAAGGCAGACAGTTGGTATAATGGTTAAGTTGTTTGCCTCACAGACACAAGGTGCAGAGTTTGATTCTCCACTTTGAAGGTTAAGTTTGCTAGGCTTAAAATGGCCTATAAAGGCAGCTAGCTTAGTATTTACCTAAGAACTATGAAGTATCCCTATCATCCTTGTCATCTTTCTTCATAGGGATGGGGAGGCTAAAGGAACTGAAAAAGCTGATAAGGGCAACAGGCCCTTCAAAAACAATATTTTTCATTGTTAGTTAAGTGCCTGAGTCCCAAATCCTGCACAAATAATGCACTCTGCATCAGATAACTTTTATCAACTTTTTCCTCAAAAATAAAAAGTAATGCTCTTAGTAAAAAGTGACTAAAAGTCACATGGCAATCATTAAATTGCTTTTTCTCCAGATTCGTTTTAATGTATTTATGTGATAGTGAAAATATCTTTAAGGAATAAATACATCTTTTTTTATTATTATACACAAAGAGAAGGCTGGAAAGGATAAAACGGGACTTGGCAAGGCTGGAGTGCTTGGAAACCCAGCAACTTAGACTTAGTGCAAAATAAGTGTAGATAAACAGATCTGAGGAAAGCAAAACATGGAGAAAGATTTCTCATTATAGAAGAAAAGAATAAGCTGTTATCTAAGTATAACATCAACTGGCAAATTTCCAGCTGATGAACTGTCAAAATCTTTGAAGACCTCAACAGCATAAAAACACAGAGCAGCTATATTCCCTGCAAAGGACAACAACAATAATAAGGTATAAATATTAAAGGCATATTAATTAAAACCAAAGAGACTTCTCATGCATATCCTTCAGTAATGGAGATGGGTGACAGGTGGTTGATAACTTTTAATTCATTAACACCTCTGAGATGTGAAATGCCACACCTCTGGCAACCAGCACACATTCCAGAAAATTTCTGAAGAAACAAGTTATATAGCACAAGCCAAATAGATATAAATTTCTTGTGAAGAATAAAATTACAAACTGCAATGTTTTAAAGTCTTCACACTGATACTGCAATATTGTAAGATGTTATAATGTACACAAACCCAGAATTATAATTTTCTCTAAAGTTCCACTAAAAACATTTTATGTCTTGGAAACTGTACAGCCTAGATATACAGTATCAGAGCACTAATGTTCAGCCATACTTGAGCTTTCTTGCGAAGAAATTCCTTTCTGGGTGCCAACTTGCCAAGACATTTGTGAAAAATAATGTTGTTTGCATAATTAACAATATATAAACACTAGATATCCCTCAAGATACATAACTTGCACTGAAAATATCAGTGAAAGTTTTTTTCATCTAAGGTTTCACCTAATGCCATGCAATAATTTGTAAATCACTTGGTTTGGGAAGTATTAACATGCATATTGAAATACTGCATACAGTACCTGTAAAATTTCTACCAAACAGCTAGCAATGCCTACATAATACTGCACTATACCCGGACGGTGACAATTTGTTTTTTTTTCCATCTCCCACCAAGACATTTTACATTATAACTTAATAATAAGTATTAGTACCCCAGTAACAAATATTATTAAGCCATATAGCAACCTGAGATCCCTATGGTCAGCCAACAAACTACTGGTCCAAACCCACAAAACTAATACATCTGCTGGTAAATCCCTGTTTGCCAAAACCTGGAATTCATTGCCAAACTATAAAACCATACAATCCTCCAAAAGTCTCTTAAAAAAAAAAAAAAAAAAAAAAAACCTCAAACAGTATCTCAGCGTGAACATGTACTAAGTTATACACTGAAAGCATAACCTGTAAATATCATAACATGCAACTATGTTACCAAGCTCTATATCCAATCTGACGTCTCTTGCTTTTAATTGTGTCTGTCCATGAGAATTGTGAATCCCTACTAGGGAACACTACTAAACCATTGTACATAATCACTTAGTTTTACATTTTCTAATGTTATCTAACTTCTTGTGTAATCTATGTAAGTTTGTCTATTTGGGGCTTTTCTCCCCGGGCCTCTGCTGAAAATGGACATGTATCCAGTCAGACTATCCCGGTAAACAAATGTAAAATAAAATAAATACATAAATAAGCAAGTACTGCTCTCAGTTATGAAAATACAAATGTAAATTATGACAATATGAATGGCAAGTAAACAGTCCATCTGTACTGCAAGACAAACTAGATTAACAATCCTAAATGTAATGTTGTTACTTAAACCTTGCCCTTTCTTATGTCGACTGACATTAAGTGGAAATAAGGAAATCAGAGGAGCAAAACAAGTGTCAGCATGCCACAAAGAGGTACATGTGCTAAACAGAAATACACAGAAATGCATTACAGGTATAAAAGAGTTAAGTAACAAAAAA
This sequence comes from Protopterus annectens, assembly GCF_019279795.1. Taxonomy (NCBI): domain Eukaryota; kingdom Metazoa; phylum Chordata; order Ceratodontiformes; family Protopteridae; genus Protopterus; species Protopterus annectens. Next base: position 1,259,505,263 of record NC_056746.1, read on the forward strand.
AAATCTAAGTTCAAAAGGTATGTTCCTTTCATAAACAGATGTAAAAGGACAGTCTGAATGCAAGATGTGGGACTGCCTAACTCTGTGTATAGTAGCCAAAAGATTCAAAGTTATCCACTGGATTTTCAAGATGCCAGAATACAATGTAAGGAAGCATGCTTTTCCAGAGGATAATGCACGCATGGTACAACTTTTCTGAGGAAATTACCAGATCAAAATAGCTATGGAATGCAACAATGCTTTAATGCAGATATTACTATGCAGAAAAGGTGAGAAAAGAGGGTACATGATAAAGCTACGTAAAATAATGACAATTTTGTGATGGAATAACTTGAAAAAGAAATGACGGATGAATAAAGGGGCAGTAACAATCAAATGGAAGGAACAAATAGCAAACAGTAACTTCATTTAGTTCATACAACTGAAAATATTTTAAGAAAATAATTGTAAACATGTGAAACATGTATCTGAGTAAAGTGAAAACTACAGACTATGTAAGACGGTCTGTGAAATATGTTGGAACTGAAATGAGTGGGCAGAAAGTTGTTGGCAGATTACCAAACTGAATAACACCACTGGTCATAGTCTACTATTTCTCATGACAGCTTCTGTCTGTAAATATAGCAATAATTTTCAGTATTGCATTTGAGCTCTCAACAGATGCCTACAGGGTGGCATTATAACCGTTTTCTTCTTTTAATCAATCATTCACTGCATAATCAAACATTCACTGAGGTCATCCAAAAGCTTGGTCATGCTTTTTTGCTGCTTGCTTACTTACATGAACCCATAAACTGACGGGATGAAGTCCCAAGAATTCAGCAGGAAAAAGGAGAGACAGATTATAATCAGGAGGCTCCCCAGATACATGAAGGCATACTGAAGAGTGTAACTCCAAAAGATCCTGCTCTTCAACCTCACTGGGATGTACAGTCTCTGAAAAGAAGCAAATTTAAAATTAAAACTTACATTTTGAAAGGAAAAAAAAAACTCTCATAGTATTCCATGCTGTTGCAATATATCACGGCTTTGACATTACGACACAATAAAAGCTACTCAGGACAATCTAAAGGTGTTACTGTTCAACGCCAAGAGTCTTGACAAGAAACTGCACTCCCTGGAAGCTCTCCTCACCCTGAAGAATGTTGATGTCTGTGCAGTTACGGAAACATTGTTCAAAGCCACAGAAAGCACTCTGGGAGTGCATGGCTATAATGCTTTTCAAACATTCTGACCAGCCACTGAACATGAAAGAACTAAAGGTGGAGGTGTAACTATCTACATAAAGGATAAGCACACCTCAAGGTTGGTCAAACAATATGACATGCTTGAGCTACTCCATGTCCAACTAACCATGGGAAAAAATCCATTACCATATTTTTGCTAGAGCTACAGATCGCCCACTATGAACCAGGAAACCCATACATCATACCTGAAGATACTAGAATCACTCACCATCCTGTCCAATATCATACTCATGGGTCATTTTAACTACCCTTATATTAATTGGCAGGCATACATGACCACTAACATGTAGGCCCAAAGATTTCTTGACTTTGTAAATTCAAATGCCCTGGAGCAGCTGGTCTGCACTCCCACTAGAGGAACAACTATCCTAGATCTGGTACTCACAAATATCCACTGCCTGATAAATTCAGCTCAGATTTCACCTCCCATCACCCCCAGTCCCCCCCCCCCAAAAAAAAAAACCCTCCACCATTCCACTGCCAATTATCACCAAAGAACTGGTTGCCAATGCATTCTCTAAAGTTAAAAACACAGCTTCAATGGGGCCTGACAATATACCAGGTTGCCTTTTAAACAGCTTAAATTAAGATTTAATAGGGTCATTGGTATCTCTACTTAACCATAGCCTCCAGACTGACTTTGTCCCAACAGAATGGAGAACAGCAACAGTCATCCCACTGCAGAAATGGGGACCATCTACTGATCTAGGAAATTACAGACCCATAAGTTTGACTAGTCTTATATGTGAGGCCATGGAAAGAATAACCATGGACCCCAACTTGGCCAAGGCATTGGTAATGGCATTTGACACTATTCCCCATTCAGGTATTATAAATAAACTCACAAAACTGGGCATAAACCCCTATATGTCATTGGATGCATAGCCCTTTGGCTCATGGACAGGACATATGTGGCCTAAGTGGGTGAATCCAGATCCAGCAATTGGCCACGTTACTAGTGGTGTGTCACAGGACTGAGTACTGGAACCACTCCTATTCAGAATATACTCTGAAGTCAAGGTAAACATGGAAGGCCTCCGGATGACAAAGTTTGCCAATGACTGCAAGTTGGGGGCAATCACTGAATCCCCCAGTGATGCAGACAACCTTCAGGAGGGTCTAGATCAGAAAAATGATGGATGCCAAACCACAGCCTAAAATTAAATGTAAAAAAATGCATTACCACACCCTTTGGGAAGTCAAATACCCTTGCAATTATAACATCAATAGCACGCCCCTTAGAGTGGACTCACAGGTGAGAGATCTAAGTATGCAGATAGACAGTAGCCTGAACTTTGACCACCAAGTGCCCACAGTGGTCAGGAAATCCTTTTATGTGGCAAAACTTATAAACAAAGACATTGGCAACCTTCAAACACTGGACCCCACCCAGTTTGGGTTCGTGAAGGGCCGATCTTGTCTCCTGAACCTGATTGACTTCTCTGAATCAGTCTCCAGAGCCATGGACGAGGGTAACGCGGTCCACACAGCCTTTCTGGACCTCACCAAGGCCTTTGACACCATCCCCCACACTGGAATCATAGATAAACTTCCCAAGCTGGGCATTAATCCCTACGTCACTTGATGGGTTGCCAACTGGCTTACTGACAGACCCCACACTGTAAAAGTAGATGACTCCAAATCCAGCTCCAGACAAGTGGAGTACCTCAGGGTTCAGTCCTGGGACCACTGTTGTTTGGCATCTACTTCTCTGAAGTACAGGCCAATACTAAGGGACTCTGGCTAACAAAGTTTGCAGATGACTGCAAACTGGGAGGCATTATTGAATCTCCAAATGATGTGGATACTCTACAAAAGGGCCTTACAGAAACAGATGCTTGGTTCCAGAGCCATGGGCTCAAGCTCAATGCCAAGAAATGTATAGTTATCCCCTTTGGGGAAAAACATATACCCGTGAATTACCACATAGGTGGCAGTACACTAAACACTGAAAGTGTGATAAGAGACTTAGGGACACAGGTGGACAGTGGTCTCACCTTCGATAACCACATCGCCACAACAGTCAGGAAATTCTTCTATGTGGCACACCTCATCACTAAGGGCTTTTCATCCACAAAAAGGAGGTCACTGTCCCACTGTACTCATCCCTCATTAGACCCATTACAGAATACAATGCCCCATTTGGTATGTACCTCTCAAGACACCTGCAACAACTGCAAAGGCCACAGAAATAACTCACTAAAAGAATCACAGGCCTAAAGCAGATGCCCTATGCTGACCGCCTTAAAAAACTCCAGCTATAGCCTAACGCATATCATCTACTCAGAGGCAATCTCTGCTTAACATACAAGGCCATGTCAAACCCAGAGATGTTGGACATGCTACACTTAAAGAAATCCCAATCCCTCAGAGCCACACGCTCCAGGGATCTAAACCTTGTCATCACAATAAACAAAACATGCTGGAGGGATAGGTTCCTGACCCAGAGACTCCCCAGACTCTGGAATAGACTGCCTATACATGTCAAGCAGAGCGCCTCTTTGGCCCTGTTCAAAAGGAACCTTGACGATTGGATGGGAGAAAGTAAATTCACCCGGGGATCAGTTGCCCTGCTAGACAGGGGTCCAGGAAGTAAATAGTGCGGGAAGAAATAGCCAGGGAATTGTTATGGCTAGGCTTGTAGAGGCCCTAGAACCAATAGCCTAGTACCAACCGGTACTACGTAAAGATACAAGGAAATTATAGTGCTGCTGTAATCAGCCCTCATTAGACCAATAATCGAGTACAGTGCGCCATTTGGCATATACTTGACTAGGTACTTACAAGCAGCTGGAGTTGCCTCAGAGGTTCCTCACAAAGAAGATATAGGGTGTAAACAACATGAACTAAGCGGACAGACTAAAAATCCTATCTCTTTACTCTGTCTCCTACTGACTTTTAAGGGGTGACCTATGCCTGACCTACAAGGCACTCACAAAAATCTAGCCTTGATGGAGCTGCTACACATCCGCAAGTCAAACAGCACAAGGGTCACCCGATCTAAGGATCTCTAAACTTAGTCAGCAACTCAAACAAAACATGCTGGAGAGACAGATATGTGTCTCAGAGACTGCCCCTCCTTTGGAGCAGGGTTCCTATTCACATTAAGCAGAGCTCTTCCCCGGCCCTCTTCAAACGCAACTTGGATCAGTGGATGGGGAATTGCAAATGGATGGGGTAGTGCCTATGTCCCTTATGGACAGGGGCAGTCTGTAAGATACTCAATACTCAGGCACAAATCTGTGCCATCCTCTTGCCCCTGAGGGCCACATATTGGGTAAAATTGGGTTATATTGCTAAACTTGTAAAGGCCCTTCATCTGTTAGCCTAGTAATCTCCTATGAACCTATAAATATGCAAGTACTTTCAATATCAACTGCTCTACACAAGGGCCTTCTGCAGTGAGTTTGCACCTGGGATCTACTACTACAGTACTCTTTTATATTTCTCATTGAACCAGACACTTGTGAAGGTTATACTTAAATTCCTGTAGGTTTAAAGGTATGTACTCACCAGTGTCCTTTGTTCTAACCCACTATAAATAAAATACTGGATGGAATGGAACCAAAGTATAATAGTATTAATACACCTTGGACCCTACCTAACCAGTTAATCTAACAGGAGCTGGAACTAAATGCTTCCCTATATAAAACAGGATGGAATGTAGTAACATGGCATCCACTGCTGAAGGCCCTCTTGGAAATCACCTGATATGTCAGTACATGTACAGCTGTAGTGTTGCTTCAATGATCCTCCTGCATTAGCTTTACATTTGGGGAAGAACCCCGACAGTGAGACACAACAACCCTTGAGGAACAAGGCAAGTACAAGAGTACCGTGAATCGAGAGAGAATTATATACAAAACCATCATTCCAAAGAAAGCTGCATCCTGGCTGTGACCGAGTCACACTGCCTACAGAATGTGTGAACTTACAGTCAAGTTGAGATGTTGCAAATATCTGCCATGAAGACATTAAGAAAACAGGAACTTCAAGCAGTAGATACTCTAGTGGAACTGCTTTGGCTACATTATTCAGAGAATAGTCCATCTGCTGATATGGCAGAGAATAATTCAGTGCACAAACCATATGAAAAGGATTTCTTATCCCAAACAAAGAAAATGAACAAATTTTCCACTTTCTTAAACCACGTATACTTTGAGGCAGAAATTAAATTCTGTGCAAGATGTACTCTGCTCTGTTCTGTTTATGAACGATGAAAGAAAAAGTGGCAGATTGCTTTGGAGGCAACACTGACTTAACCTTAAATATAAACCAGGGGTTACAGCTAAAAGGTACCTGATCTCTGTGAAAACTCCATCTAGATTCTTTTGCTGAAATCAAGTGCACTGAGGTCACAGGCACCAAAAAAAAAAAGTGTCTTCCAGGAAGCAAATTTCAGGTCCACTAAGCCAAGTGGATGAAAGGACAACTGTAACATGCCATTTATGAAACTGATGTCCCAAAAGAACACACAACACATTCTGAAGGAAAGCCTATGCTGTGGATTTTCTCTGGAATTGCATAATCAGTCTATGCTGAGCCACATTCCTACCTGTCACCTCACCTGGGCATAAAAGGTTAAAAAAGAAAACCAGGACCTTACCTAACCATCAAGAAATCGACACCCAAGTTAAACAGCTTTCTCATAGAATATAGCCCTCCCCCTCCAAGAAAAATACTTCAGCACAATGGAAGGTTTAGGAGCTTATGTGGTGAATCGTCTCCCTTTTATCTTCATGGACGTCAACACAAAGTACTCTTTCAATGAATCGAGGACTTCAAGGACACAAGCTGTTAAGTCCCAGCCAGAGCACAGAGATTAACAGAGCAGCAATACCCCGAGGTGGAGGAAGTCCTAGTTCCACAGCAGCCTTCAGACAGTGATCAGGATGAGCTTATGCTTGTGAGCCCTAACGATGGCCAGCATTTGGTGCAAGAAATTGAAGGGGAGACATATAAACAAATAGATCATTGGGAAAAAACTACATTTTCTTTGGTGGTAAGTAAATCCACGTCAGGTCACATCAACAGCCAGAATACAGTGAGAAGACAGATGCAGGCTTAATGAAGACCTAATAAAGAGAGATCACAGAGACCTACAAGACGTGAATCTCTGACATTACAATGCTGTGACTGAAGAGCCACAGCCTGCTCAGATGACATCCCTGCACAAGGGAGGTAGGAATGTGTCTCCTGCTACTTGTTTTAAGTACCAGACTATTTTTCTATTGTCTGAATAGATAAATAACACATCCAAATTCAAGTGGGTTTTGAGCAGATGTAGAGACTGAGTTTGATTCAAAGAAATAGTTTATTTCATAGGTGTAAATCTTTGACATACGAAGTTGTCACATTTCACAGTATAGTTAATATTAATTTTATTGAGGCTGAGTGTCTTCTTATGGTCAGGTCATGAGTGGGGTATTCTAAGCAAAAGGTTTCAAATAACAAGTCATCCTTGAGTGCACTGAATGTCAGGCACAAGTCTCCCCTAAAAAGCAATAAGACAGTAGAGAGACAGCTACTGTAGTCTTTCAGTATAAGACCAGCCTTGAAGCCCTTTGATTCTCTGTGTGAGGAATCTTTGTACCTTCTTTTGAATCTCTGTCAAGAATCTTTGTATATTCTCCATTGTACCTGATGATGTGTGAGTAGGACTTGTAATGCTATTAAAGGTATGCATTTTTTGAATTCCTTCCTTCAGAGCCAGGAGAAATGCTAAGGTTGGCATGTATATGTATCTGCAGTACAGATGAAATTCCTGAGCTGCCAGGACTTCCAGATGTGCACCCCAGCTCAAAGGTATCCATCATCAGGATGCTAGTGGGCTGAGGTGACAGATTTTGCCTGAGTTCAGAAGTGCTAACTTCTCCTACCACACACTTTGTTTGCTATGTATAGATAAGAGGATGCTTCTGGTTGGATAATCTATCTGTTAATCCCCCAAAATTCCAGAGGTAATTTGGAAGCTTCTCCTGTGAATTTTAGTGTGTAGAACTTTAACCCTGTTGGTAGACATATGTTCCAACCGTGCTAGAAATGTCCATGCTGACAGAATGCTGGGATGGTTCACAGCCCATTGAAATACGGAGACCATGTTCTGAATCCTTTGTTGAGTCAGAAAGACATTTTGGTATGCAGACACCAAGCTCAGTTAGTGATCTCAAAAGCAGAACCAGCAAACTCAGACTGTCCATTAACTATTGAGGGAATCAAGTCTGAATCAGCAAATCATCTAAGCAAGAGTAAATATGCAAACCCCATTCCTTGTATGCCATTATGGCAAGGATTAGCATTTGATGAACAGTCTGACAGCAGCCTACAGATCAAATGGTAGCAAGAGAAACTGGAAATGCTGAGGTCTTATACTGAACATGAAGAAATCTCCTGTGAAACTGAAATACAGAATCATGCTACTTTGCATCACACAAATCAACACCTAAGCTCTCAGAAACAGGAGGGTAAGAATATATTGAGGATGGAGTTTTAACATGTACCCTTGTTTAGTAACCTGACTTCAGCACTATCCCAACCACTGGTTTGACAGAAACCTTGGAGGCCACTGAGTTTAACTGAGTCTGGCAAAGTTGATGCTGCTTAGCTGCACATACATTACACCTCTAATCTCAATATCTCTGATCAGTACTGATCTCGAGAGTTCAGAAATTTGAGGTAATGAACATTTCCTCTTACCTTAACGTTGAGTAATCTCAGAGTTAGTACATAAGACAGTAGCAAGGTTGTTACTGCACAGACTCCACATCAGTTATGCAGGGAGACTTGCTCCTCTGTAAAAACATGTTCTCTTGTTTTCATTGTGGAAGTTGATGTTTTGAGTTGTTAAATTTATGGTGGCAATATTGTGGTTTGCAATGTTTTCATGTCAGACTCCTAGCCAAGAATCAGAAATGTTTCTTTTGTTACTTCAGTAATGAGACATCCAGCACACTGCAGGAAAGGTCATTAAAACAGATGATGAGTCTGATAGAAGTAGGAGCAGGGTGTCTGCCCCTGCTCCAAAGCAGCAACGGCACTGGAAGAGTCATGGCAGAACGGTTGTTAAGACTGAATCTGGAAGGGCTTCCATGTACATGTCTTTAGAGCCAAAATGACTGCAAACAGCTCCAGCTGGCTGATGTATAGCCCCTTTTTCACAGAGGACCACTTCCACTCAGCCATGGAGGACCCCAGGTGAACTCCCATTCAGCCAACAAAGCATCTATTATGAGAACCTGCAGTGGGTTTGCCTGGTGGTATGGGGCACCAAAACAAAGTTTGTAGTGAGGGAGTGTAAACTATTCCCGGGCCTGATTAAGGAGGCTGGAACCAGCATATGATCAGTGAGTACAAGGTGACTGCAGCCACTGACACCTTGCAGTCTATTGCAAAACCCAGATCTTAGGTGTGCAATGGGCCCTCTTAGTCAGTAGGAATGATTGATACTGCATGAATGAGTATCCAGCTGTATACCACTAGAGGCTATCTTTCCAGAAAAGATCAGACAGGACTTCTCTGAGCTCATGGTCTCACACATGGGCTGCAGCCATGTATTTGTCCACTCCAGAAAAACTTGCAAGTAGTCTCTCAATGAGGTCAACAGGAACCAGCCATAAAAGTAATGTAAAACACAGAGGACTCCTTTTCCTGCTAGGTTTCAGTTATTATATAAATCATATCAATAGACACAAGAGTGCAGATCAAAATCCATACAGCATCACTACAGCAAACCAAAGGAATGTTCTTTGAAGCTCCAGACAGTGATGTGCCTGTAGGCATCCATCATGTCCGGACATCATCCAGACACAAAGACAGCAGCAGAAGCATGAAACCCAGAATTTTATCAACCACAGCCTACAGTACTGGATGTGCTCACTGACGTTAGAGGTCCAGGGTAGGGCAAAAGCCTTCTGTCTCATTCAGAGCCACAAAGAGGTGACAGCAGAACTCTTGGCCTTGTTCCAAAGAGGGGTATCCTCTCTGGCCTCTTTAAGGAGCAGACTTTGAGCCTGTCCCGAGAACACTGAGAAGAGATTTGATCTTTGAATGAAGTAAGACTTAGGAGTTCTAAGACATAGCTATCTGTGACCATGTTTGGAAACCACTAATCCTTGATGATGGTGCTTGACAAGGGTTTACTTAAAGGTGTATACAGCTGGGTATCTTACAGTCACTGTCACTGCTTGCCTAACATTATTTCTAGCTCCTCAAGCTAGGCAAACCCAGAGAGATGCCCAAAGGCTCTGAACAATAGGCCAATAGTGTCACTCTCCCAGGTGACTAGGTTGCCTCTGGAGGTAAGATCACACATGGTTTCAGTGTCTCCCTTGGAATGTACAGAGGTTTCATCTCCTTCTTGGGCAGAAGGGCTAAATCTGGAAAATGAAGCAAATGTGAAGACAGATGCATGGGACTTACAAAAGTCCTTCAAAGTTGAAACAGCCTGTTTCTTTTTCAACAGATTTTCCAACAAGTCCTAAGATGCCCCCCCCCCCCCCCCCCGCATTGGAAAGAGGCATCCAGGATGGACTGCCTGGGCTCCTCCTTAAGTGGGGACAACCTCAAGTAGGCCATCATATGCAAGCATGTAACTAAGTTTAAAATCCTGGCCCTAATCTCAACACACTCAGTGCTAGAGTGGGCCACACAGAGTACTACTATAGCTGCAGTACATATTCTTTACCATCTTCTACTTGAGCCTGGACTCAGAAGGACAGCAAAGCTGTTCAAGTGTTTGGACCATTAGGAAGGACTCGAATCTAGACAAGTGACACAATTAGTTGATGACTAAGCCCACTGTGTCCAAGGCTTTAGACTTCCTGCCTGGTGGTAAGGTGACAAAAATGCTGTCATCTCTCTGCGTCCTATGCTACACTAAGGAGTTCATGTAGGAGTCAGTACAATGAAAAGTAATCAGGATTTTACTTCACTCACCCAAGGCTTACAGAGAACACCTGCTTTTTAAAAAGGTACAGCAGCAGAGTACAGGTGCTTCCAGGCTGCAAATATGTCATCCTTGATGACTGTCTCCACCGAGGGGATGACTCATGCTTCCTCCTCCATATCCAGATACTCATTACAACATGGTGTAGGAGAAAGAATGGGAGCCAAAAGCTAACCTATAGTGGACTTCATGAGTTTCAAAGTTTATCTGAAGGAAAAGTAAGCTGGAGTTCAGTTAGAAGAAAGATGATAGTACTCCTGAAGATCTGAATCTGCCAAGACAGGCTAGAAGATTCTGAACTTCAGGGCAGAGACCGAGAGTGAGACAGAGAATGCAAGTTGTCTAAAGTCTTGAACAATGAGGCATCTAGCCGAATTATGCGGAATTGTACCAGTAAGGATAGGATTCTGGATGTAAACTTACCAATATAGAGCATGTTGTGGATGTCTAGGTAGAAACATAATTAGCTAACAGTGATCATGCCACTGTGTGGTTTAGAGTAGGGGGAGGATATAATACTAGGTCAAAGACAACGATGTGCGACTTTACAAGAGTGGATTTTCCTGTATTGGGGAGGTGGTCAAGTTCAAGTTAGGGAACAGAGAAATATGAAGGAGTATACAAGCTATGGGAATGCATCCAAGATGGAGTGCTTAGGGCTATGGACAAGGTATGATGAGGAGGCAAGAAGGCAAAAGGAGAAGAAAGCCAATATGTCCATGTAGGAATGTGAGGCTAGCAATAAGGGAAAAATATATGGCTTACAAAGGGTGAAATGGGGATGGGACTAAGGTGGAGCAGGCACAGAACATGGAGGCTAGCAAAAGGGCAATAAAGATGGAGAGGGCAGTAAAGCCTAAAGCTGAAAGGGAACCCTGGTCTTAAAGGTACACAGCAAAGAGGAAGGAAAGGAGGGACAAACCTGCCCAGGCACAGCAGAGATGGGAGGAGACATCAAAGTCTGGGAAAATGTAGATGCACTGAATGTCTACCTTGCTTCAGTCTTCATAAAGAAAAGCAAGGGTCTTGTATCATGGTAGGAGGGAGGAAGGGAGGCAGGGCAAATTGTAAGAATGGTGGCTAGATATCAGGACAGAGAAGGAGAATGTTCAACTGGAACTGGCTGCACTTAGTGAGGATTAAACACAAGGAGCAAATGAGCTGCTGCTTACCGTTTTTAAAAATCAATCAATTTTTAAAAAAAATCAGGCTGTTGGCTGATCACGAGGCAATGCAGATGTGACATGGTGGAAACTGTGTTACCCATGAAGAAGGGGGAGCAGAAAAAATCTAGGGAACTTGAGGTCTGTTAGCTTAGCAACAGTGGTAGAGGGAAGTCCTGTTGAAAATACTGAGGGGAAGACTGGTAGCATTTCTACAGGACAATACCAAACAAGGTTTCACAGGCTGAAGGGGTTCAAACCTGATCTGATTTTTATAACTGGTTATAGGTGCACTTGACAAGGCATACCAGCAGACATAGTTTATCTGGAATTCAGCAAGGCCTCTGATTCTGGCCTACAGAACAGTCTGACAAAAAACTGGAGGGGATGGAGTAGGACCAAGACTAAGGAATTGGACAGCTGCACTACTGATGGTAGGAGGAATAGGGCTGTGGTAAAAGGAACAACGTCAGACATTAATGAAGTGACTAGAGGAGTATCACAAGGTTATGTCTTAGGTCCAATACTCTGGTGTGTTTGTCTCAGACATTTTGAAGGGAAAAGAGAACAGAATGACAAAAAGATAGGTACAGCAGTGGAGGAACAGTATAGCAAAAACTTTTGAAAGGCTAAACAAGTGGGCAAATAGGTAGTTGCTGAGGTTCAGTGCAAACAAATACATTTAAAACTAAAACAATTCTAGTGTGAGGTATCAGATAAAAGACGAGTGACTGAAAAAACAGAGCAGGAGACGGATCGGGGGTGTTGATCACACACATGGATTCGATCATTAGGAGCATAATGAACCTCCAACCATTGAACCTATACGGTTACATTGAGCATTTTTTAGCCAACCCCCGAAACTTCAAATATACCAATTCCAAGATCGCACTACAGTAGGGAAAAGGGTAAATTCCCTAACTCAAAGTCTAACTATCTCTGAGAGAAACAATTACTGTGATGGAAATTTGTAGTGTAAGTGAACTCAACAGAACCATTCACATACACCCCTAAGGACCAACAAGCTGTAGTCCATTGCAAAACAGAAGCAATCAAACTTATACTGATGAACTTCTGTAAAATAAAAATTCATTAAACACAATATCAATGAAACCAAGAACACCCAATGAAACAGCAGTGGCACCAGCAAACGGAATGATGGCTTCTATACTTGGGTTAGGAGGAGAATAAATTCCAAAAGCAAAAGGGTAACACATCCACTTTACAAGGCTTTGGTCAGGACATAGCTTCAATACTGTGTACAGCTACTGATTTCATATAAGCCAAAGGACACAAAATTGATGAAAGGAATTCAAAACAAAGCTGCCAGAAAAGTCTTAGGGATGGAAGGGAACCAATATGAGCAGAGGCTAGAGGACTTGTGAGTTCTTCACATAACAGACCAAAAGAGACAGGACTACACTGTACGGAAGCATGACATCATGCCAGGGTGATGAGAAGGGGTCACTCTGTAAAGGAAGGGCAGAGAACAAAGGACAGGACACAGAGAGCAGATTGTAGGACTGTAGGCATTAACTATTCTCTGGATCTTTGAAAGTATTTTTTTCACAGTCAGTATTGTGGACCCATAGACTGGACCACCAGAACCAGAGCCAGAGGCACAAAAAGAAGCTAACAGTACAGGACAGGTAGAAAATGGTAAATTAAATGGTTAATGGGGAAGGCAGGAATGGAGGGTAGTAGACTTACTGTCTTTCTGCATAAAGCAACAGTAATGTAATGATTTGCTGGGTTGGGAGGGCTCACTGTCCTTATCGGTCTCAGACCTAATGGACTACTACATTCTCAAACTCCTTGTAGGAAGTAAAGGAGTATGACGCCCCTCTTATTTACCAGTTCCAATAGAGATAAACTCATGTTCAGGTAATGAATATGAGGTTTACAATGTGATAAGTGCATGATATAGGTATTAGGTATCAGGCATCAGGAAGCTGAATCTGAGGGCATAAAGGTAGCGCAGGGATAAGCCTGCAATGGTCTCACTACTGGTAGTGGCTCTCAAAGGCTGCAACTCCAATTTAATGTAGACAGGTCTCACCACACTTCAAACTGCCAGAAGTTGAAGGTATCAACTGCAACTACTAGCACATAGGAAGATCTAGTGAATCTTCCTCCCTCATGGACCACTGAACTTTGCGGGGTTCACTAGAAGACCTGAGGAGAACAGTCTTAAGTCCAAATAAGATGAGAGCGCTATAGTCAGGTGACTTAACAGGCTACACCCAACTGTCAGACCAACAGTGCTCATAATACAGCTGATCAAATGTGGGAAGGGTAGCACCTACATACTAGGATGCACCCCAAAGGATAGCAGACCTGTTGTACTCCTTTCCAGGCAATACTGTGCAGGGTCACTAATTGGTGGCTACGTGGAAACTCAACCATAATGCAATAGTATTACAGTAGTATTTGCAGACATCAATATTAATGCATTAAGATCAGCATCACCTTCACAAGTAAATCACTGTGTAACTTTAATAAGACTTGAACAACTAAAATCTCTCCTTAGGCAATGAATCTACTAGCTTATACACCTCAGACTTTATCAAATCCACAGTTTTGCAAGTTAACTAAACCTCATGTTTGCCTTTATGCACATATAGTCTGTGGGAGAGGCTTGCTGGTGAAAAATGTACAAATGTTTTTAGAGACTGTATAACCACCAGTTCTTCATATGCCCCAAAAATAGGACTACTGTATTGATTGATACTTCAATTAACTACTGTGAACAGAGAAGTAATCTATGCTTAAAAAACATTTGTTAATTTCTACATTAATGTGGTAACTAACCCTTTGATTAAAATTAGACAGGTATAGGCAAGCTGGTAAAGGAAGACATCTGAACGTTTTTTTTTTTCTCCCTTATAGGTCCGCACTTTAAGCTTTGTTAATTAAGATGTTTTCAGGACCCTATCCGGAGTTTAGTCCCATTATATATTTTCAATTAACGATGGATGACTATGCCAATTAGGATGTTTCTGCGACCCTATCAGGAGTTGAATCCCATTACATATGTTCCACCAGGCATGGATGATTACTGCTTTCACCAATACACCTCTCTCACAGACCGTATGTGTACAAAGGTCAAAATGAGGTCTAGTTAACTTATAACACTGTGGATTTGATAAAGTCATCTTTAGATGAAAGCACTCATCCATCAAATAATAACATTTTGAAACCCTGGGAAGTTCACCATGTTCCTCTTGAAAGAGGGCTTAGTACATAGAAAAACAACCTAATGTCTAGTTTATGTGATACCAGTTGGCTCGACAACAAAAACCTGGTCTCTCTCTTTGTTTCATATTTTGTCTCTTAGATAAATACTGGAGATGTTCTGTATATTATATGAAGACACATTCATTATGTAAGTATTTTTCAACCTAGGTGATTCAATTTTGAAGATAGGAAGTGGAAAAGTGATCTTCTGATTAAGTGAGATGATTTTAAGATTTGTTTAACAAATATTATTATTTGCTAAATGAGATCTACTTAGCAAATAGATAAAGCAGGGACTGAGGTGATTCAGCAGAGTCTGTACAGTCTGCAAGAGAGCAAAGCATTAAGGTCCCAAAATAAGCAGATAGAAATGGAACAGATGGGAACAGACCTCAAGGGATATCTGGAGAGGAGATTTGAATTTTAAAGTGAAGGAATGACAGCATTATTATTTAAAGACTTTCAAAGTACTAGGAAAAGGTAAACAGGTTAGTATCAGCCATAAAAGACCCATTAACTGATTTTAAGATGTACCTGCTAGAGTCACACTATGCTAATTTATACTTAGCAGAAGAGTTGGAAGAAGCACATCAAACCCTTGCTCATATATTTATCCAACTTGCAAAAGTGTCAAGATTTATCACTGTGGCAAGTAAAAGGATTACTTGTCCCATTCATTTTAATCAACTTAGAAGCCACTGTTAAACTATCTCTAAGGAAGATATCAAGGTTAGATGGCCTTCTTTTAGATTTCTGTCTACTGGAGCCAGGCATACTTTGCCTGTTGGTGGTGGACCTATTCAACTGTGCTCTGAAAAAGTACAGTTTTGTACCTACCATAAATGTAGATGTTCGAAGATCCACATTGCTGCAGTCCTAACACTTGGGTAGTCCGCTGTCCCAGTCGGCCCGAATACCAAAGTATATGGCTGACGTCGGTCAAGGCGCATTAATCTGACGTCAGGACGTCAGGGTACAAATGCGCATGACCGACGTCATATCCTCAGTCTTTTCTTGCCCCAGATGTCAGAAGACCCTAAAAAGATAAGGCTAAAACCAAAAAACACCACCCACTCCTGCACCAAATATATATACAATATATACAAATTTACAAGAGTATAACCTCACCCACACAACCACCCCTAAACACAGAGGGGAAGGAGGGAGGGAAAATTGGACTGCAGCAATGTGGATCTTCGAACATCTACATTTATGGTAGGTACAAAACTGTACTATGTTCTTCATACCACATTGCTGCAGTCCTAACACTTGGGTAGAATCCCAAAGCAGAGGTAAGGGAGGCTGGCAAATCATAAGGAAGCAGGAGCTGACAACATGCCCTGCAAAATAGCCGTGGCAAAACCAGCCCTAGATTTAGAGTAGAGAGGAAGGTGGTAATGCTTAGAGAAAGTATGCACTGAACTCCAAGTAGCTGCCTCCAAAATATCCTTAGTTGCCACCCCCCTTAGAAATGCCGTAGAAGTGGCAGTAGCCCTAGTGGAATGAGGCCTAATCCCAGCTGGAATCTCCTTGCCATGATGGGAATAACAAAATGCAATGCAAAACCCAATCCACTTAGAAATAGTTTGTTTTGACACAGGCTTGCCCTGAGAACTCAAAGCAAAAGAAACAAACAACTGCTGAGACTGCCTAAAATCCTTAGTCCTGCTTAAATAATAACACAACTGCCTGTGTACATCTAAAGTGTGCAAAATCTTTTCCCCCTTATTTTGGGGATCTGCATAAAAGGTAGGCAAATGAATAGTTTGGTTTAAAGCCACACTAGAAACCACTTTAGGCATAAAGGAAGGATTAGTACATAAAGATACCCTATCCTTATGAAAAATCAGGAAAGGCTCAACCGCCATAAGGGCCTGCAATTCAGACACCCTTCTTGCAGATGTAATGGCTAACAAAAAAGCAGTCTTCCATGACAAATATTTCAATTCAGCAGTAGCTGCAGGCTCAAAAGGTTGTAGAGTGAGTTTCTCCAACACAAAATTGAGGTCCCAAGCAGGAGTAGGAGCTCTCATGGGGGTCTTATATTCTTTGCCCCTCTAAGAAATTGCTTGAACAAAGGATGAGAAAACAATGGTGGGTCACAATCATAGTGAGCTGAAATTGCTGCAGCATGAATCTTAATGGAAGAGAAAGACAAACCTTTGTCCAATAACTCAGTAAGATATTGAAGAGCCACACTCAAATTTGGCTCAGAAACATCCAAATCCTTTGCTGCACACCAAAATAAAAATCTCTTCCATTTTCCTGCGTACACTTTCCTTGTACTAGGTCTTCTGGCTTCCATAATCACATTCAAAACTTGTTGAGGAAGCTGAGACCTGCTATGGTTCAAAACAGAATATGCCAAGCTGTTAGATGAAGAGAGTGAAGCTTGACATTGAGCAGATGCCCGTCCTTCTGAGACAATAGGTGTGGAATCAAAGGTAAGGGCCATGGAGGCTTCCTTACCAGACTCCTCAGCAATGGGTACCAGTGCTGCGAGGCCAATCTGGAGCTATTAAAATCATCCTTGGCTTGTCCTGTCTGACCTTTAGAAGTACCTTTGGGAGGAGAGGCAGAGGTGGAAAGGCATACACATGAAGATTTTTCCAACTGAAAGAAAGAGCATCCACTTTCCAGGCTGTGTGATGAAATTAAAACTTTGGCAGCTGGTGGTTTAGTGGAGAAGCGAACAGATCTATGTCTGGAGTTCCCCATGACACTGTCAATGTCTGAAACACATGAAGATCCAGTTTCCACTCGTGGGGATCCATGATTTGCCTGCTTAACACATCTGCTAAGGAGTTCTGTGCTCCTGGCAGAAACCTTGCTTGAAGATTCAGCTGCAAGCTTAACGCAGTCTCCCACAAAATCATTGCTTGCCTGCATAGAGGATAAGAATGTGTTCCCCCTTGTTTGTTGATGTACCACATGACAGTTGTGTTGTCTGTTAGAATCAACACCTGCCCTGGAAGAAGTAAATCCTTGAAAGCCAGTAATGCAAACTGGACTGCTAACATCTCCTTCATGTTGATATGTAGATGCTGCAGTCTGGCAGGCCACTTGTCTTGTATCCACTTTCCATTCAGATGAGCTCCCCAAGCTGTGTCTGAGGCATCTGTCGTTAGAATCTGACTCGCCTCTGGCCGGGTCACAGAGAGTCCCTTGTTTAGGTGACATTCCTGAGCCCACCACAAAAATTCCTTTTGAATGCAAGGTATTATTTGAATGACAGTGTCCAAATCCTGGCAGTGCTGTGTCCATACATTTTGAGATACCATTGTAGCTTCCTCATATGCAGTTTGGCATTGGGAAGTACCAGAATACAAGATGCCATGAACCCTAAGGCTTGAAGGACTGTCCTTGCAGTCAGCCCGGACTGATGAGATAGATGATGGAAGTAAAGAGAAAGATTCTTTTGTTTGTCCGGGGTTAAAAAGGCCATCTGGGTTGCTGTATTCAGTCTCACACCCAGAAAGCACATGTCTTGAGAGGGTACTAGACTGGACTTTATTTCGTTCACAGAATACCCTAGGCATCTTAGCACTGCTATCACATATTCCAAATGCTGAAGAAGCACGTCCCTTCCTTGAGCCAGAATCAGGCAATCGTCCAAATAAGGATAGATTTGTATTCCTTTTAACCTGAAGAAAGCTATCACTGGAGCCAGAACCTTTGTGAATACTCTGGGCGCAGTAGATAAGCCAAAGGGCAATGCAGAGAACTGATAATGAGAATTCCCAGCTCGAAAACGCAGATACTTCCTGCAAATTAGTCTGATAGGAACATGAAGGTAAGCTTCCTTGAGATCCAAAGTTACCATCCAGTGATCTTTGCCCAGCAGAGGTAAAAGCTGTTGTCACGTCAACATTTTGAACTTGGGAATGTCCAGATAAGTGTTGAGGATAGACAGATCCAAAATTGGTCTTCACGTGTTCCCCTTTTTTGGTACTAGGAACAGGCGAGAATAAAATCCTAGGCCCCTTTCTGGCACAGGAACCGGCTGAATGGCCCCTATTTGGAGCAACAGAGAAATTTGCTTGTGAGCCTCTTTCCTTTGTTGAGGAGGAATGTCTGGCATGCCTTTGAAAGGAGGCAAGGTATGGAAATAAAACCTGTAACCGTGGTGAATGATATCCAATACCCATCTGTCTTGGGTAATTAAACTCCAGTTTTCTTTGAAAAGTGCCAACCTTCCTCCCAAAGGTGCTGCCAGCCGAGAAGATTCTGGCAGCTGAAAAGGCAGGTCATTGTGTCTGTTTACGAAAGGACTGACCCCTGCCCTCACCAGAAGACTGAGCAGGTGAACTCCCTGTTCTAGGCCTAAAAGAACCTTGAGCTCTGCCTCTACCACGTCTAGACCTACCCCTAGACTGGGAATCATAAGCAGGATATGTCCACCCCTTGGTAGGCCAATTTCTACTAAACTTGGAGGCTGAACCTGCAAAAAATCTTTAACAGTCTGCATAGACTTAGCCTTGTCTTCCATTTTCTTTAGAACTGCTTCCACAGGCGAACCAAACAACACATCAGATTGTAAAGGAGCATCTAAAATCCTTGTTTTCACATGCTCAGCTAAATTCTGATCCCTCAACCAGGCGTGCCTGCGAAGAACCGAACCAGTGGCAGCCACCCTCGAAGAGGCCTGCACAGCATCAAAACCACATTGCAAAGAATGCTTACCCACCTGTTCAGAAACATGAACTAAATCCTGCAACTCTTTACACTCAATACCTTCCGCCAAAGCATCTACCTTAGACTTTAATTGTGAAAGGAGATAATTTTGGTATTTCAACATGTGAAACTGGCAATTCAAAGCTCTCATGGCCAAAGTGGAAGAAGTATACACTTTCTTTCCCCATCTATCCAAAGCCCTAGCCTCTTTATCTGGAGGAACAGGATTTTTAACAACAGAAGCCTTAACACCTTTAGGCCCCTGTGAAACAGTTTCTGGGTCTGCCCTAGGACTCTTAAAAAGATACTTATGAGCTTCAGGCACCCTATAATATCTATCCGGTTTAAATGGAGCAGGAGGCAAAGAGTCAGGGTTCAGAGAAGCCTCTGCAAAAACATCCTCTACCACATCTAGAACAGAAGGTATAGCTAAAGGCCTATGCTGGGGTAGAAACAAAAATTCCCTAAGCCTTTTCCTGGAATCAGAGAAATCCTGACCTTCCCATTTAAAATGCTCCCTCATGGAATGAAGAGTCTCTGAAAATGAAAAATCCTCAGGAGGAGAAGCAGAAGGAGTAGAATCATCTACATCAGAATCAGAGTAAGGGGAATACTCCTGCAAGTCTTCAGCCGAAGACTCAGAAGCATCCGAACACTGCTCAAAACTCCCAAGCTCAGGTTCCACCCTAGGCCTCTTATCAGGAGGGGGCATAGAACCTCTAATCATTGTAATCAAATCTTCTGCCATCTTAAGCATATGCTTCTTAGGTACAGACCCTGAAGAACTAGGTGTAACTCCTGAAACAAAACCTGGCCTGCCCCTGGGAGAAGCCTTGGAAACAGCAGGGGAGGGCCTAACCACCTTAGGAAGGGAGGGAAGAACAGCTACCTGAGAAGCCCCTTCCGCCTGGCCTACCTCCTGAGAGGTCACATCTTGCAGTAATAAAGTCTCTCCCTGGGATTCCAAAGAAATTTCTGGCTGAACCCCTGGCTCCACCGAGCCCTCTAAAGAACAGACGTCCGGGACGGACGGTTCTTCCAGCCTAGGCTTTGCTGTTTTGTCCTTGTGCTTTTTGATTGAAGCGGGCGCCGGAGCATCCGGCGGCATTTTATAATTACACCGCTTCCCAAAACTAACCTGGCACAATCTAATCTTCTCTTTATAGTGTGTTTGTTAAATCTAGCACAAGAGCGACAGCCAACAACGTCGTGCTCAGGCCCTAAGCAAGGTATACACAAGGTATGGTAATCCCTATGAGGTATCTGTTTCCCACAAGAAATACAGTTATTCACTTTTTCTGACATCCGGTAAAATACTGAGGCAAGAAAAACCAAAATAATCCCCAACGGGTACTTAGCCAACTTGGATTCGGTCTGAAACTCCGACTTCGGAAAATCTCAGAACGCCAACCTGCACTTGCAAAACTGCTTCTGCATCGGACCATGCGGCAAAAAAGACTGAGGATATGACGTCGGTCATGCGCATTTGTACCCTGACGTCCTGACGTCAGATTAATGCGCCTTGACCGACGTCAGCCATATACTTTGGTATTCGGGCCGACTGGGACAGCGGACTACCCAAGTGTTAGGACTGCAGCAATGTGGTATGAAGAACATCAGGGCTTTCCTTCCATTCTTGGAAGGCAGCCATTACAGTGGTCATCCACAAAGAATGTAAAGACCCCCCACTGCCATCCTCCTACAAGGCAACTTCCATCTTACAATCATAACCATAAGATATAGACTGCTCTTTTGCTTCATAGCTGGGAAAGCTGGCACCTGGCTTACTACACTTGGATCAACATGGCTTTATGAGAGAGCGGCAAACATTCAATAATACCTCAAAAATAGGCCTAATCTTGTTTGAAGCACAAAAGAACAAGGAAAAGTTAGCTCTTGTAAGCCTTGATACCAGAAAGTATATGACAGCATGGAGTGACTATATCCTAAACTCGTTGTTTCAAAATTTGGTCTTCCCAGTACGTTGATTAATTTAATTTATAAGATGGATCACAGATCTCAAGGCAGAGTGAACATGCATGCTGGGATGTTCCACCCTTTTACCCTCAGGGGAAGCATTAAGTAAGGGCACTTACTATCTTGACTTTCTCATGGTTGAAGCCAAAATGCCAGGGTGAAAATCTAGGGATGTCTCCTTTTTCAACTGACTAAAATCTCTTATAAAACTGCAGACAGAAAGCATCACTTGTGTAACAGTCTTTTTATTAGAGAACGTAATGTAACAATTCTAATCAGTGAAGAGATCGACAAGAAAGAGGAAGTCAGAATTAATGATGCACATAATATGCAGAAAAGAAAAATAAGAGGAAAAGAATGATGTGCTTTTCTACAGTGTGAAATGATATTCCTGCATGCATTTTCAAAGATGCCATGATCCCTGCAATTACACAATACATTTGCTCCTCTCTTTATGTATATAAAGGTGTGTGAAATTGGATTTCAGCTTAATGTCTGATCAACAGAACGGAGGCTCAAGGTGAGCAGCACATCCACAAACTATCCAGTGGTGTTAGCATTGGAATGTGAATTTAAGTGTCTTTTGAGAGGCTAGAAACTACAACCTACTGATCTAGCATCAAAGGCAGGTGTGCAAACTGCTCAGCCACTCAATACTATCTACTAAACAATTCACTTGGATGTGGTTCTTTTTGTAGGAGGGAGGTGAGGGAGCAACTGACTCCAGTCTCATTTACTGTTTACAAGTTTTATTTAGTTCTCACTTGCTCTTCTCAATTCTATCATTACAATACATTATACCACCTAAGTACTGTCGTTATATCCTAAGACTGCAGCTTCCTTTCATCATATCAATCATTCCCTATAAAAAACACTGGAAGAGCAGTGGCCTGTTTCAGATGGAAGATGGAAATTATTTTTACTATGAAAGGGTGGTTAGTCCTGAAACCTAGCATGCCCTTATGGAAAGGATCACACTACTTTTTGGCAATGCAAGCCTTGCAAGTTACCAATCTGCATGGTAGAGGTAAAGTTAAAGATTTCAGATCTGTGCACGAAGCTTTCAGGTCATAACTCAACTCCAAGGGCTGTGTGGTGGGGTATATCCTAATTGTAAAACTAATGACTTAAAGACATTCAAGTCTCCCTTTTGAATGCAGTACAAGTTGTGAGTTTTGAGTGGGTCAAATGTAACCCCTCAGACCACGATTTACATCAGTAGTATTTGCAAATATCAGCTTTGATGAGTGCAATTAGACTGTCAGAAAAAGACCAGAAGTAAGGCTAAGCTGTGTTAGTATGTGGAACAACAGGAAGGAACAATTACTATGGCACCCAAAGTATAATGCTTGGACTATAAATTTGAACTGAAAACTATATAAATGTTATTTTTTTTTTCTTTAACTGAATCTTAGTTCAAGATGAACTTATTGAGGGTGCCAAAACTAATTTGGCAAAATTACAATTGTTCTGATGTTTCTGTTGAGGAGAATAATGATGTTAGTTGGGGACGAGAGTCTGAGAATCTGTGAAAGGACAACAAAATTGCAGCTGCTTCATACAATGGAGGTGGCACTAGCTTAAGAAGGAAGTGTGGGGATGCAGTACAAGCAGAGTGTAGTATAGGATGTTAATGAAGTGGGGTTACTTTGGTAGAAATAGATTCTCAGACGTCAGCCACATGAGCTGAAAGCTTTGGGCCGAGACTGGTGGACTGCAAAAGTTTTTTCAGGACTTTTAATTTTAATTGGTCAGCTGCACTTAAATGTTTGACTTTTTTAATGTGTGAAATGTCATGTATGTTGTAAATCACTGGAAGGCAAATTTGGCAAAGGAAGAGGGAAGTAATGCAGCAAGACAATCATGGGATCCTGGCAGAGGATCAGGAAATAAGGTTTCTTAAACTGTTTCCTTCATTGTGGATGGGCATGTCAAACGAAGCATGGAAATCAGTAGAAGCAGACAGAAGAGGTATAAAGGGATTGAGATGAGGGGTGAGTAGTATGAAAGAATGGCAGTGGAAGGGGGCATGAGGGTAGTAATGTCAGGATGAGGGGAGACGGTGGAACAGCAAGGTTAGTGTAGTTAAGCAGCTGAAATACAAAACAACTGAGGAAAGTCTGCAGCAAGTAAGTATAGTAGAGAGAAGGGGAAGGCAGTACATAATAGGAACAGGTTCATGGAAATAGCTGGTGGAGACTATGGAATAGCTATTGGTGAGCAGGAGGGTGATGGAGTGTTGCTAAATCCGCCTTTCCACTGGTTGGGGTTATGCTACCCGGACCTAGTGAATCCAGGTAGTGTATGGAGGTAAGGCTGAAGGGAGGAGAGAAAACAAAGTAGAAGCACTGAAGTACTGCAAGGATTCCTGAAAGTAAGAAGATATGTGCTTCAAGAGGTAAAAACAAAAGTAGGTAGAAGAACTGAAAGCAGTTGCAATGACAGATAAAAAGTGTTGGAAGAAAGACAGTACAATCAATGCCATCTGAATGAGCAGCAGCAGGAAGGGCAGTTGTAGGGATGGATACTTATGAAGATGGGAGTGAAGCAGGCTGATACAAAAAAAGCCAAATAGGGAAGATTTGCAAGGGAGGACAACGGTGGATTGGGGGAAAACAGGAGAATAGAAGTGTAATGGGGTGGGCATGCATAGGTAAAGGTGAACAGGAAGCTAGTTTGAAAGTTAAAGGAAGCACTTGAGGGTGTCAGACAAAGACAAGGTAGCAACTACCAGTGCATCCTGGGGTTTGGGACAGTGACTGGTAAAGTACTGCACACAAGAGTTTCAACCTACTTCTAATGGGGGGGATGCAAGCCACAGCTGAGGAAGTCTATGCCATCTGAGGGTTGCATAGGTGTATAGAGGGAGTTGGGGGCAAACTGCTTGGTACTACAATGTTGGAGAACTGAATAATTCAATAAATAGTATGCACTGTGTGAAGGACAGAATGAGCAGGGAGCAAGCAGGGACATTCATTTCACAAAATGTAGCTCAATGAGATGGAGATAAAGATATGAAGGAGTTATTATGAATATGCAGAGGAGTGCTGTTTAAAAGACGGAGGCAAGGGGAGTAGTCATTCTCTGTAAGAGGGTAGCTTGTGTCTTGACAATTGTTTTCTGCCAGATTTACTTGACTCACAAGAAGTGAAATTTTACTTTTGACAGATGCTCTGTGGTAATACTTCTGTACAGCGAGTGTGCTTACAAGTATATGGCAAATAACTTCTAATGTTACTGAATAAAAGGCTTAATTTTCTACAAGTGAAGTAAATCATTACAACAGAGACAGTATTTTCAGTAACTGTGTGTGCTCGAAACTGTTTACTTAGCCATTGTATTAGTAGGCTCAGATACTGTAGATTATAGACTTGTTAGAGATTTACTTGTGTAGAGCATTTATTGTTAGAATATTATTTCTTTGCTGCTCACTTTATTGCATTTTTTTTAGAAATGACTATTTATTAGTGTGTACATTTCCTCACCTATTGGTTTAGAATGCGTTATACCACTTAATTGGTATCAGTATCCCTCTAAATATGCAACTGCATTAATCTGTTGAATGTAATAACTGACAACTTGTCTTAATTTTCACATTATCTCAAACTGAGGTATTTATCTGTGTATAGATTACCTAGTTTTTTTCTTTTCTTTCCACTCCTCTGTTATCAGCTTTGTTTTTTTTTTTTTGCATTTTTTTTTACTTAACAGTTGCTGTATTTTGTATTAATATTGATTATTTTTCTTCCCAGCTTTTCCTTTTAATTCTACTTTCCCTGGATCCCCACCAAGCCAAGTTCGATCTATTGGCCTGCAGTGCACTTTAACAGAACCAGGCAACCTTGGAATGAGTGTTATTTTCAAAATATACAAAAAGTATGTTTTATCCCCCAGACAAAATTAATTGCTAGCCTTGTTTAATTTCTATTTTTAAGTAAAGCACTCCATCGCACACGTTAGTTTGCCCATCCCCATACTGTACTTCCTAACAGCAGTCTCCCTTTGCAAGCTGTTTCAACTATTTGAAAGCCCTGCTGTTTTTCTAGTGTTACTAAACCCTTTCTCCTATAACTTGTGGTCTTTCTAAATCCCACATACTCCTGGTTGCAAGTGTTTATTTTATTTCAAAAGAAAGGTATGCAAAACAAGTAAGTCCACAGTACCTATGGATTTTCTTATTGTTTCAGAACATTAGCTGCCCCCCCATTCTGTACTTCTAACTGCAATCTGTCTTTAGATGCTGTACTATTTTTATGCTCTGCTGTTTCTCTACTTCTACTAAACTTTTTCTCTTATAAATTCTTGTCTTCCTAATTTCCACATAACTCCTTGGTAAAATTGGCTTATTTTATTTCAATAAGACAGGTATGCAAAACAAGCAAGTCAGAGTACCTACTGCCTTTTCTTATTGTTTCTGTAGACTTGCATATCTGTGAAATCAGGGCCAGCCCTTTTCATCATACTATTGCTATCCACCACTTTTCTGGTCTATTATGATCCTCCCCCTCCCCACAAGAACAATTGCAGCCTAACAGGGCCAGCCCTTTTCATTATAACCTATAAACCTACTGATAGTATTCCTTCATCTGTTGCCCGCTACGCTCTCCTCCCTTCCCCCAATTCCCACCCACCCCCAGTGGTCCTACCTTTATTACAAACAGTAACCCCTCCCACCCTTCAACCTATACGATCACTACACCTATACTTCCTCCTACAACTTCTCACTACTATCCCTCCTACTCAGCTAATATGTACAAGCACACCATACCTATACTCACTGCATGAACACTGCTTGCATACATCACACATCTTACCAAACCTCCACCATTCCTGCACTCAACCACTACCACTGTTCCACCACACACACCATCACTCATATCCCACCTCTACTCTACTACTCTCTCATCAGGTCAACAACCTTCCCAATACACCCTCTATATAGACTACAGACCACAATACCTAAACTAAAAACAACCCCACAACCTAACATAATCCTACCACCATACCTATTGCCCACAGAACACAATCAAAAAACTTCCCTTATAAGTAAGCATATACAGAAATTGATAAAATTAATAATCTCATCCATACCCAACCTAGCTCTCAGTGGAGACATCCATCCTAATCCTGGTCCCTCTATCTCCAACTCCTCCCCTCATAATCAGACTACAAACCACATCTCACAAATCACAGCCAATAGAAAGCCAACCGACCTCCTTCTGATAAGCCTAGAAATTAGAAGTATATGCAACAAGGTGCATGAATTCCATGCCACCATAGACTTCTACTCCCCTGGTGTAGTGATCCTTACAGAAACATGGTTAAAACCACACATTACTAATGAGCAAATCCTCCCTACTGGTTACAATATACTAAGAGCAGACCGACTAAACAAAAAAGGGAGGTGGTATAGCTATAATATTTAAACAGCATCTAGACATTCAGATCTTAAAGTTAGCAGTCCCCAAATAGGCAAGCAAGAAATAATATATACCAACCTTAAAATAAACCAAAATAAAACCCTAAACATAATAGGTTGCTACTTCCCACCTGGCCGCAACATCCCTCCACTTGAAAACCTCCTCAGCTGGACTACTCACCACCTACCCCAAGAAACGTTAATTCTAGGAGACTTCAACACTGACTGGCAATCCTGCTCTAGCAACCACCCAACCCATCATGTAAATCTTCATGGCTTTACCCAACTAGTCCAGTTACCTACTAGGATAAATAACTCCAACAAACACACTACCCTTGATTGGATACTAGTCAATAAGAGCCCCCAGTCATATATAGCAGGCTGCTTATCAGACAGCCTCAGTGATCACTCCCCAACCTTCTTACTAAGAAAACACCTTTATAAAGCAAAACCCATCATCTACCGTCAAATACACAAAAAAACTAACTTCAACCCTCTCTCATTCAGCTCATCCCTAAAAGACTGTAACTGGCAACCTCTAAAATACCTCAAACTAGATGATGCAGTTGACTACTTTAATAAAACATTCCTAAGCATCCTTAATTACCATGCCCCATAAGACGTTTCAGAACTAGAGCCCAACAATCCTTATGGCTACAAAAAAACACGGTCTGAAATGAAAAACAGGGATAAAGTGTGGGACAACTGGCGCAAAACCAAAACACCCTCTATTAGGCAAAAATTCCTAGAACTAAGCAACAGAACCAAAAAGTTTATAAAACAGGACAAACTCCAATACTACCAAGTCTGCCCTTACCTCCTCCCAACATAACCCCAAACAATTCTGGTCCTCAATAAACTCCATCCTCCACCCAGGTAAAGTAAGTACACCCACTCCTAACTTAACTCACTCCTCTGAAAATATTGCTACCTCTTTCAACATTCACTTCACACAAACCGTACTATCACTAGCTAGACAACACAACCCCCCCAATAAACCCACACCATCAGCTAGAACTAACAATCTCCCAACTAGCTTCTGTTTCTCTCCTGTTCCTACCTCCAAAATAAAACTACTAACTAAACTTAAAATCACCAGATTAGCAGCAGACAACCTCCCAGGTGAATACATTCAACTTGCAGCTGACGCTCTAGCCTACCCCGTATCACTCTTGATTAACAGATCTCTGTCAGAAAGTTATGTTCCTACACTATGGAAAGTCTCACACATAATTCCCCTACACAAAGGAGGCCCCTCCACAGATCTAACCAATTATCACCCCATAGCTATTCTCTCGCCACTCTCCAAAATACTAGAGAGATGCATTCATTCTCAAGTCTCAGATCACCTCCTTGCTAACAACCTCCTCTCCAACACACAACCTGGTTTCCGACCTAACCATAGCACCACCACCGCCTTACTCTCTTTCTCTAACACTATCCTACAAAATAAAAATGCAGGTTATCGCTCCTCAGCTACCTTCCTAGACCTCTCTAAAGCTTTCGACATGGTCTCACACAAGCAACTTATCTCTTTTCTCAATAACCTATCCTTCTCTCAACCAGTCATCAACTGGTTTCAGAGTTACCTATCTGACCGCCAACAAGCAGTTGTTTGGCAGGACAACCTATCCCCCCCCCCAACTACCAGTCTCCATAGGAGTTCCCCAAGGGTCCATCCTGGGACCCCTACTCTTCTCTATTTTCACCAATAATCTAGCCTCAGCCACAACACATGGCACCCTCATACAATACGCAGATGACTCAACCATCATCCGCACAGCCCACTCCCTACCAGAACTGCAAAAAGTCACACAGGAAGCATTTTCTTCTATTGAAACTTGGTTATCCGATGCCCAACTAATACTCAACCCAAACAAAACAAAATTACTAATCTTCCAACCCACCAAACTTACCCTAGACAGTTCTCACTTTAACATCACAGCAAAAGACAACACCACCATCCATCCTACAAAACACACCAAATTACTAGGAGTAGAAATAGACAATAAACTGAACGTTGACATTCACATTTCCATGACCATTAAAAAAGTGCACAAAAAACTAGGAGCATTATATATAGAAATCAGCAACTACTTACCAAAGCAGCTAAAATTTTGGTAGAAAATTCTCATCTTATCTCTACCCTACTCTACGCCTCTCCAGTATTTACTAACCTTAGACAATGTGATCTAAATAAGCTCGAAACCTGCTACAACAAAATCGCCAAATTCGCCACGGGGCTTCCTACCTTACTCACCACTGTCTCTCAATAGAAGAACTGGGCTGGCTAGAGCTCCCCCACCTCCTTCAATGGTACCAACTCACACTCGCCCACAAACTAATAAACCAACCACTAAAAGTCCCATCCCTCCAGAATCTACTCCAACCCTACATAACCACAAAACCACTAAGATCCAGCCACAAAAACCTCCTACAGGTCACAAGAGCCAATAACTCTGCTGGAGAAGCATTATTCTCCTGCACTATAGCCAAAGTCTGGAACTCCCTCCCATCCTCAATTACCTCTGTAACTTCTTGCACCCACTTTAATTCCTTACTAAAATCACACTTCAAAACTTGCCAGAAATGCCCTTGCAACCTCCCCTCTAATACCATCCACTCCCCCCACCCACTACCTCTCCCAGCCCCCTATCAACAACCTACTCTTAGCAAGTTTGGCTACTCATGTTCCGAGGCTACCTACCACATAATATTAACTTCTTGTAGCAACAACTACTAATGGCTGTTATGTACCTCAAAAACAGATTGTATCAATTGTTCACTGATGAATCTCAACTACATTTGTAACCATGTTTAGTATATGTCACGAACAAAACTGCAGCTACGAACCAAAACTAAATCACAAAAACACCTTCAATGACTGAAGAAACGTCAAACTGGCACGAAGTAATAGTTCAAAAGCTTTAATTGCATAAAAATCACAGCAAAACTGAATCAAGCGCTTTCACCTGACTAATATCAGGCTTTATCAAGATACAAAAAAGCTAAAACCACCATTCTTATATATCATTAGATGCAGTCACATGATAGTTAATTGTGAATAATTAATTAATAATTACTCTCATTAAAAACTTTTTTTTAAAAAGACATTACATAGTAAATACATACCTTAGAAATGCCATTAATTAAATATACCATATAAAGTATTTGACTAAAACTGAATGTAACCACAAATTAATTTAATTTAAAATGTATTGTCATAAAAAATATGTTGTAATAATAAATATGTTATAATAAATATATACCAACATTATTATAATTTTGCTCTTCTCATCCTAAGAATACTTTTAATACTAATATTGTCATTAAGACCAGGGGGTTTTGAAGCATCTAACCTTAATTGCCAAAATAGTTCTCTACATTCGAGAAATGTTTCCCAATCACCCCCTCTTTGGTCTTGCAAAACTTGCTCCAAGACCAAAAACTTTAACTGCATGTTAGGGCACTGGGTAAAATGCTTGTAAAAGGCATTAGTGTCTTTCTTTTTAGTTACCTCATATAGGTGTTCATAGATCCTACGTCTTAGGGGTCTTTCAGTCTTCCCTACATAAAAACTGTAGCGTTGTGTACAGACCCCTAAATATACTACTCCTCTAGTTCCACAATTAAAATTACCCCTTGGATGATACCTAAAATTTCTTGAGTGAATATGCCAATTACTATCATTTAAAATAAAATGACACTGGCTGCAGGCTCCACATTTAAATGTACCCAACCTTGAAATAGATGTCTGGTTCCTAATACGATTTTTACCTTCATATAAACCTTTTAAATTTGTGTCCCTTCTTTTCACAAAACTAGGCTCTGGAGGTATCACATTACGCATATCTTCCTCAAGTGTCAGTACTGGCCAATATTTTAACACAGCTGATTCTAAATATTCAGCATCCTTAGTAAATGTGTAAATAAATGTGCTATTTGACTCAAATTTGCCTTCCTGTACCGTTTTCTCTACTGTCTGCTGTCCAATGCCCAATAATGGGTAATATTTAAATTCCCTATTAGTAGTTACCTCTGAAGCCAATTTGTTGATCAAATTTGTTGGATAACCTCTCTCTGCAAAAAACCTTTTTAGTGTATCAACCTCTCTAAGGAACAATTCATCTGTACTGGACATTCTAGATGCCCGAATGAATTGTCCTTTTATTATTCCTTTTTTCTGATGGAAAGGATGGCCACTTTCAAAATGCAAGTAAGAATTTGAGAAAGTGGCTTTCCTATAAATCTCAGATTGAAAGAAGTTATTAGCATAGTCTTTATGGAGTGTAACATCCAGGTAATTAAGCTTATCGTTACTGACATTATGTGTAAAAGAAAGAAAATGTGTGGACATGTTAATATATGTCATAAATTCCTCAAATTTATTTAAACTACCATCCCACAAAATACAAATGTCATCCAAAAAGCGTTTATAATGAATAATGTATTTAGCCCAATCAGTTGTGAAAATAAATTTGTTCTCCCAATAATGTAAAACAATGTTTGCATATGCTGAGGCAAGGAGTACCCATCGCCACCCCTTTCTTTGTTTGAATATTTCTCCATTAAAGTAAAAAAGTTGTTCAAGAACAATTTCCATAAATTCTACTAATAACATCACTGTGTTAGCTCCCAAACCAGATTGTGTGGCCAATACCTCATTGAACCATTCTAAACCAGTGTGATGTGGGATGCTTGGAAATAACTCCACAATGTCGATGGTTACCATTAAACAAGTGGGTTTGTAGAGACCCCTTTCAATGCCTTTAAGAAATTCCCATGAGTCTCTACAAACATGCTTTAAGGAAGTTACAAACTTTTTTACAGTTTGGTCAATAAATTTTCCCAGTGGTTCCGTAATGCTACCAGCACCAGAAACTATTGGCCTAAACTTCAAAGGGTCTAACCCTTTATGAACCTTAGGTATTCCAAATATAACTGGGGTCTTGGGCTTATCCACATATAAATAGTTATACAACTTTTCGTTAATTGCACCTTGCATTAAATGATCAAATAACACAAATTTTGGAATAAGATATATTTAGTTCATTTCTAGAAAATATCTCATACTGCTGGGGGTCCTGCAACATGTTGTAAATGTAAGTTTCATAAACCCAATTATACATCAACACTACCCCCCACCTTTCTCCGGTTTCATGACTCTAACCCCTTCATTCTTTAAAAAATCTATTACCTGGTGCATTTTAAAGTCTAAATTCACAGGTGGAAGAAATGTATTAAATGAAAATTGTTTCCTTAAATCTGCCTCCACCATTTCCTCGAAACTTTTTAAAGTGGGGTGAATGGGGGGGTTTATAGTGCTAGTTCTGACAAGCTGTTCATTTGCCGGTTCTTGCCCTTTAAATTGTAGTAAGAGGTTTAGACGTCTCACAAACAACTTCAGATCTATTATTGTGTTCGGTAAATTTAATGAACGCAAAGGAACAAACTGAAAACCTTTTGTGAATAACTCAAAAAAGTCCATATTCACATCAATGTCAGTAAAATTGTAAAGAGTAAAATTGTTTTTAGTTGTAGTTTTGTAGTTACATTCAGTTGTATCTGACAATGAACTATAAGATTCAATACTAGCTTCAAAAACCGTGTCATTTAACAGTGTAGTCTGTTCCAACATTGTGAGTAGTACATTATATTCCTCCCCTTCAACATGCCCTGGGGAATTAAAGGGTTCAATGTTATTTTCAAAACCAGTATCATTTATCTGCGTGGCCTGCTTCACTCTTGTTGGTAATGTGTTGTACTTCTCCCCCTCGGTCTGCCCTGGGGAACATGAAAACCCTGGTGTATGTTTCTGTTCTTTTTTTGAGCTAAACGTTCACTTCTTCTAGGTGGATCCATAACAGGGTCAACCTCATTGTCAATAAATACTGGTTTATCAGACATATCTGTAATATAACCTGTGTTCATCCTACCCTTGCCAGGAATCGGATAGGCCAACCCATCCCTATATTCAGCCATATCCCGCTCTAACTTTCTTATTTTACGATTAATAACCTTTATACAATGTTGGTCAACCTCATTAAAAATCCCATCATATTCCTTCTTTACACTCAAAAAGTTTTTCTTTTTAACCATAGAATCATTTAAACCATTTACTTCAGTAAGTAAATCACTAGCTTTAAGCTCGTAATCTTTAATCATGAGGTCAAGGACCTCTAGGCCAGTTCTGTCAAACAGTTTCACCAAATTTAAGTATAAATCAGTTCCTGGTAATGCGCTGTTTGGAAATTTGAAATTTAGTATATGTCACCATATTTTAAAATTGTACTATGTTCTACAGCTGTTTTACATCTGTTTTCTTCTTGTCTTGCGTCCTTAACTGGACTAATGTCTATATTTAAATGCTATGTTTTTTAACTGCATAATGCAAATAATACTTAATGTGGAGCTTTTCTCCCAGGGCCTCCACTGAAAACGGACCTGTGTCCAGTCAGACTCTCCTGGTCAACAAATATAAATAAATAAATAAATAAATAAATAAATAACAGAGTCAAAATAAGTGTAAATCTTACCACAAACCACCCACTTCCATTTGATATACAGTGATTAACAAAACACATGCATCAGAATACTGGTCAAGCAGCATTCACCTAGCACTTTTGCTAATGACCTATTTTAATGTCATATGCCTGATTTTGTAAATGGTCTAAGAATTGCTAGTACAGAATCAAAGCACTGCAGTAAGCCTGTCCAGTAAGGTCTCACACGTACAATAAAGAACCAGTCAGTTAGCTGCAATACATATCAGTTTAAATGAATGAAAGTGAAGCTCTACAGGCAGATCAGATTGCCAAGAAATCTGGTGACCTAAATTTATTTCAATGTAGTCAGCAATTTTGGCAAGGGTCAGTCAGACTTCTGTCCAGCCAGTTCTTCTATCCAACATCTTATTTGTGTTCGATGCTTCTGTATACAACAAGATTTGCGCTGGATAGTGACTAAAGCTTTTTGTACTGACAACTCTGGAGGGGAGGGGGATACAAGGATATACGGTGTGAAAAAAGAGAAGAGGAGAGATGACTAAGTACAATACATAGGTCTGGATGGGAGATGCCAGTATGGCAATCTTCCTGTAAGCTAAGCAGAGATTAGTTAAGGAAATGAATTTACTGGCTCTACTTCGACGAAGCAAAAAGACAAAGACAGGAAGACAGTGAAATGTCGGGATATTAATGGTGCTAAACCACTGTTGCACAAAAACTTTACAAGACAAGACTATCATTGAGGATGTCAAAGACAGAAACAGAAGGTGGCAGAGAAGGGAGAGCTGGTGGATTTATAGATGATATGGAATGAAAACATGTTTTTCATACTGTTGTGTACTGGCTCTACCATATGAGATGTCCCTTTCCTCAGAGCTCTTCCTGCAATGGCAGCCCTCCAGTGTAATCCACTATGCTGTGAGGATCTCCTTTCTGGGAGAACTCTACACCGGGAAGGGCCCAATGTCCCAGTGAAGATTCTAAGTGGGGAAGGGGGGAGATCTGCCATACAACTATGAATGGGAGGGGTCAGGTAAAAAGCCAGCAGACTCTGGCTTCACATTGGGATTTTCTCTTCTAAGCCCAACCCCTCCAAAGATGTGCTGGGCATATGCCATAATAAAGGGGGGCATATGCATGATAAGTGATATGCAATATTATAACTAGGGGAAATGCCACCACATGAACAGCCAGTCCCTTTACACTACAGCTTCAGGTTACTGGAACAGTAACAGTCTCACCACTTGTGCCTCATCAGAGTGCCCCCAGCATGCTTCTGCACCCCTCCCCCACCAGAGGAGGTAAGCAGGCTCCACCTCATAGGTTCATAGGTAGGTACTAGGCTATCTGCCCGAGGGCATTTACAAGACCAGCCAGAGTGTGTCGGCTCATTCATCTTCTTTCTGTGCCAGCTCCAGCTTGTGCCCAAACCACTAACAGATCTCAGCTCACCTGGTTGTAGTTGTGGCATTATCTCTTTATGGCAGGGTTTTGTATGAAAGGCAAAAGATTTTACACACAATAAGGATAAAAGGAAATGAGCTAGCTGACTGCATTGATTTTTAAAAGAAAGGTGGGAGGATGGGCTCGGTGATAGGAGTAAGTGTAACAAAGAACTGCATATTCGATCATAAGCATCTGCTTACAGAGCTAAAACTTAGTACGGGAGAACCATGCAGCATGGAGCTGCAGTCTGGAAAAGTGAAAAGAAAGTAGGATGTCAAGGGGCTGAAAGAAATGTTTGGAAAAGAGATACAGGAGACGAGGAATAGCTGGAAGTACATGGATAATGTGAATTCAGAAAATGATTATGAAAAATTATGGATCATAAAGGGATTCATAAAGAACAGAAGACTGATTAGATAAGATAGAACTTGAAAGACTAGAAAACAAAGTAGCCTGTTACTACATTTAGGGGACTGGGTGGAAGATAAGAAAAAGGAAATGATAAAGTGAACAGATGAATCTATGGCAGAGGTTTGTGAAAATGTACACATAAAGGAAGGTGGGGAATGGGGGAAGGTGAAAATAGGAATACGTGGAATTTAAGTAAAATAAAGGTTTGAATTGATGCTGCAAAGGATGTGGAAGTCATGGCAGGGGTACTGTTTAAGGGGATGGAAGATGGGGAAGATACAAGGAATTAGCAGCCCATATTCTTGTTCTCCATGAAAGCAAATATCTTTGTGATGGTCTTTACAGGGAGGCCACAAGGGCACAGAAAAAGCAATAATAGAACCAGAAGTTGGGATTTACAAAAAGGAGGTTTTATTTGCATTACTGGAAGTTAGTAATGGGGACTTATTGACGAGACTGAATGGTCACAGTAAAAGGTGTGGCTTCCTTGTTGTTCAACATGAAAAAGGAATTTGATATAGCTGAACACAGTTTTATGCACATGGTTCTAAAAGAGGTGAACATTGGAAATCATTTTAATCAGGAAGTTTAGGCACAATGTTTGGATGCATTGAAATGCATGCTGTATACTGGAAGAAGAAGAAATATGGGAGGGAACTATTCTAAAAGCAGCAACTTGGTCTCTTGTGCATAATTTTAAAAAGCACTATAAACTAGATTCCTTTTCCAGGTCTAGGACAGGCACTGAAAGGACCGTTCTCCAGGGGATCCTGGACTCTCATCCTTCTGCCTCCCAGTCAGTTTAAGCTATGGTTGTTTACCCATATAGCTAAGGCTACAGCAGCATTGATTGGTATGATGAATACTGCACAGTGGTATAATTAAACTTATCACAGTAGATATTAGAATGATCACTGCTGCAGTATCTATCCCCCCCATCCCTTTATCTCTGTATGCTTATGTTGCCAGAGTGAGAACTACTTTCCTACCTTTGACTTTTTCAGGGCTCTAACCTTTCTCTCCGGTTGGCACGAAAGCTTTGAAGGGCTTGCTGCCCAAACCACTCTTTCTTCAGTTCTGCTGAAGCTGATTAACAGTTTTAATACATGGAATCTTTGAAAGCTGGCTGCCTGTTACATCCTGTGCAGGATATAACCCAAAAAGCTAAGGCTACTTCAGATGTGATTAAGTGATGAACATCGTCTTTCAAAATTCATTACTGCTGCAGTTACGCATGAAATGACAGCAGCAGTATAATGTTGGTGCTGTCACACAGACTTAGCACATGAACTTAGCAAAATGTTTAAATAAATTAAAAAATGTATTTTGTATTCCTGTCTCATTCTTTTACATCATACATTATTTTACTCTTTCTTTCTTTTTTTTTGCATTAGTCAAAAAGTCAATGAGGCCCAGTGAATCAAGTTTGATATGAAACTGACCACTTGAAACTTAGATCGCTGTAAACAGTGGTGTTCTCAAAGTTAATATATTATGAAGCAAATTTACCTGCAGAAGATACAGTAATGTTGGCGCAAACAATGTAAGTGGATAAAGTGACTGATACGTCGCCAAGGCCAGAAATATTGCACTAAGAAAGGCACTACCTACAAAAAAGAAAAACACTCATTGTAGCAAAATTTTTAAAACATGGCAATATTTTCGTGAATATTGTAACCTTAATGAAAAACCAGAAACTCCCATTCAAGAAATGATCTGCATTACTACACTACACATGCAACCGTATTACACATCGATATCCTGCTAGCAGGTTAAGATTACATGACCTGCCCTGTACATCCATCACTCTTAAAAAGTACAATAATGTGAAATGTCCTTAACATCTAAAGTTATTGATTTTACCAACAATCCACCGCTGTAAATAGCACAAGTAACAAAAAACTGAAGGTAATGCTACTCAATGCCAGAAGTCTAAACCTCAAAATGCATGCACTCGAGTCATTCCTCAGTATGGAGAAAATCGATATATATGTGCAGTAACGCTGTCGCCTCACAGTAAGACACTGTCCGGTTCGATTTTCAGCTACAGCGTCTTCTGCGTGGAGACATGCGTGAATGGGCGTACCTTCGTTGAAGGCTGTGCGGCAGAGCTGGCAACTCGGTACGTAAAAATCAACTGCCAATCATTAGCGGACCAGAGTTCCGCTGTGGTGACCCCTAACCGGGAAAAGCCGAAAGACACAACATGTGCAGTAACAGAAACCTGGTTTAAGGCACCAGAGAGTACCCCAGCACTACCAGGCTACAACTCATACCATACATTTCGGCCACAGAACCCAGACCGAAATACAAAAGGCCGGGGCGTATCCATATTCATCAAGGATAACCACACCTCCAGGTTAGTGTCACAGCACAATGCTTCAGAGATCATCCACGTGCAACTAACAATGGGCAAAACTGCAATTCAAATTGTAGCTTGCTACAGATCACCCACCATGTCCCAGGACCCCCATTCCGTGTTTCTGGAAACACTGGGAAACATAAAGGTCCTACAAAACACCCTAATATTGGGTGATTTCAGTTACCCAAACATTAAGTGGGAGAACTACTCAAGTACTAACTCCCTTGCCCAACATTTCCTAGAATTTATAAACTCAAACGCCCTGGATCAACTGGTCAACACTCCCACCAGAGGTGACAACATATTGGACCTGGTCATCACCAACATGGGCGACCGGTGTTCCACACCGGAGGTCAACCCCTCGCTGGTTAGATCTGGCCATAAACAAATCACTCTGGATATCCACATTCCGCCCCCACCCCCGGTCAAGGAAACCACAGTGAAAAACTTTTCAAAAGCAAACTTCACGTTAGTTAAGACCAAGGTGGAATGTTTCAAAGCACCCATGCTAAAGGATAACGCTGTACAAGCTGCAAAATCCTTTACTAATGCATTCTATGGGCACCTACAAGAATGCATGGATCGTGCTATCCCAAGCAAAACCAAGACTCACTTCTCCAAGAAAATTAAACCGGTGGACCCCTGCCATAAACAAGCTATACAACAGAAGGCGGAAACTAGTATAGAAAAGAATAAAATCCCAAGAAGGTAAGACATCCCTGATCAGTATCAGCAAGAAACTACGATCCCTCATAAAATCATCCAAGGCTAGCTTCAAAAGAAAAATTGCCAAGGACTCCAAAGATAACCACAAGGCATTCTTTAGCTATGTCAAAAATCTTAAGTGGCAATGCTCAGATCTGCTCAGAGTTATTGCAGAATGGCACAAAATACACTGAACCGACAGATATTGCCAACAATCTGGCAGACAGGTTCAGAGCAAAATTCACCCCCCCTCTCACCCCCAAAAGGGCCCATAACCATTCCAGAAGAATGTAGAGTCCCTGAAATCACAAACACTCAGGTTAAAACAGCCCTCTCCAAAGCCAAAAACACAGCATCAATGGGACCGGACAGTGTCCCAGGCTGCATCCTACACAAGCTCAAAGACGAACTAACCCCTCACCTAAACACACTGTTCAAACTCAGCCTCTCCACAGGCTACATACCCATAGAGTGGTGCACAGCAACAACGGTTATTCCACACCACAAAGGTGGAGCCACAACAGACCCCGGGAACTATCACCCTATAAGCCTGACTAGCTTGGTCTGCAAGGCTATGGAGCGCATCATCATGGAACTCATTAACAGAGACATTGGGAACCTCCAAACACTGGACCCTACCCAGTTCGGCTTTGTTAAGGGCAGATCATGCCTCCTAAACCTGGTGGACTTCTTTGAGACAGTTACCAAGGCTACAGACGAGGGAAAGGTGGTACACACAGCCTAGCTAGAACTCGCAAAGGCCTTTGACACCATTCCCCATTCTGGTATTATAGACAAGCTCACCAGCCTGAACATAAACCCCTACGTCACAAGATGGGTTGCCAACTGGCTCACAGACAGAACCCACATGGTGAGAGTTGCGGGAGCTAGGTCCGACTCTAAATCGGTTACAAGTGGCATTCCCCAGGGCTCAGTCCTAGGACCCCTCCTGTTTGGCATACACTTCTCAGAGGTACAGGCAAGCACAGGAGGACTATGGCTGACCAAGTTCGCAGACGACTGCAAACTAGGGGCTATAATTAACTCTCCGACTGACACAGACATCCTCCAACAGGGTCTCACTGATACGAATACCTGGTGTCAAAATCATGGCCTCAAGCTAAATGCCAAAAAGTGCATAGTCATCCCCTTTGGAAAAAAACAAAGTACCCACAAACTACCACATAGGTGGCAGTCCCCTAAATACGGAAGATGTAATAAGGGATTTGGGGACCCAAGTAGATAGTAGTCTCTCCTTTGATAATCACATTGCCAAAGTGGTTAGAAAATACTTCTATGTGGCCCACTTAATCACAAAAGCGCTCGCATCCAGATCAAAAGAGGTCATTGTGCCCCTCTACTCACCACTCATCAGACCCATCATAGAGTAAAACGCCCCATTTGGGATGTACCTTACAAGACACCTGCAACAGCTGGAAAGACCACAGAAGTACCTCACCAAGACGATCACTGGCCTCAAACAGGTGCCCTATGCAGCTTGACTGAAGAAACTCCAACTGTACTCGGTTGCATACTGCCTACTCAGAGGTGATCTCTGCCTGACATACAAGGCCATGTCCAACCCAGAATTGATGGACATGCTCCACCTAAAGAAAACCATATCCCCTTGAGCCACACGCTCTAGGGATCTAAACCTCACCACAACAATAAACAGAGCATGCTGGAGAGAGAGATTCCTGTCCCAGGGACTTCCCATGCTTTGGAACAAGATTCCAATCTACATTAGGCAGAGCTCCTCGCTAAAACTCTTCAAGAGAAACCTTGACAAGTGGATGGGAAACAGAAAGTTTACCCCGGGGATCACTTCAGTAGCTCTGCTGGACAAAGGCACAGGGAACTAATCTAAGGGGACGGCGAAAACCAACACATTCTGGCTAGGCTTATAAATGCCTTTGGGCAGATAGCCTAGTACCTACCTATGAACCTATAATTAACATGCTACGTTTGCATGATTTTTTGATACTCTGCTTTAAAAGTCTAAGTGTATTTTTTCAGAAATCTAAAGCTGCTTTTTACATACACTTGGTAGTTTAAAAAGGCAGGAACCACTAACAATGTTTTGACTGTGACATTACCAGTGATTTGACTGACCATAAACTGGGACTTAGTTCAAAGGTAATTTGAGCTACAACTGGTTTAAGTTCAAAGTCAGAAATTATGTCTCCTTAGTGTCTGAGATTCTGGGGGATTCCAAAATGAGTTCAATCTTGGGGTAAGATGTCACCCCAAACATTTACGTTGTGTCCAGTTCCAAGCTCAATACTTTAGTAATCTTCAAGTCACACAGGCTAATGTGGATTAATGGAGCCCTACACCTGATTCCATAATGGGAACTGGAGTTGCTATGCTTCAGCATTTAAAATGCTTACAATGGCACTGACTTTCAGTGTAAAAACTGCTACATAACAGCATAACCCACTGATGTCAATGAGTTGCTGCACTGTAGTGAATGTTCCACCTGTATGCAGCACTTGGTACTGCAGAAAGAACATGGCAAGAAACCCAAATGCCAACAGTTTTGCAGGTTTAGCTCCCATATACAAGTAGAACTCTTTAGCAGGACCATGGAAGCTTGGGTGGTAGGAGGTTAAAGATCTCAAGCAGTCATGGTAAATGTTTTACAGATGTGTTTACATTTCAGTGACTGGGATTGTATAAACTGCAACATCAGTGTTTTTGGGATGCTCTTCACTAGTGCACCCCCACATCATACACCTCCTGTCATATCAAACATGAGAAACGGTGGTATGACACAACTTTAACCTGTCATGCATGCATTCTCACTGCCAGCATACAGGTGGTATCACTGTACCACACAGCTTTGGCAATTTGCATTCCCTCCTGCATATCAGCACTAGGGCAGCAGGAAGGCTAAATTCCTGCAGTTCCAGTGCTGAAATGCATGTTGAGCTGTGTCATCTGCCAGTTGCCAATCAACTCAGCAGCTGGTTACACGGTGGGCTCTACATTTGTAAGTGTGAAGGGAGAAGTGTATGAGAAATACAAATGTTTAATGAATATTCTATTTTGAAGTTCACTTAATTATGAAGTGGATCTCTAATAGTTTTAGTCTGCTTTTGATGAATTATTTACTGCTAACATAAAAGTGCTAGACTGGCCAGTATAGACAGTTATGTTATGGAGGTTTCAAGATGGCAGCTATCTGGTGAACGCCTTAACGGCGTGGCTCTGCAGAAAATAAAAAAACAAAACAAAACAAAAAAACAATGTAAGCCATGAAATTAAGGTCCGAAAAACTTTTTTTCAATAAATAAAACACCCGCGACCATAACAACGCCTTCAATGGAGAATTAAACCAAGTATCCTGGAAAATATGAAACAAATTTCATTTGAGACACACACTGCAAGTACTAACATGAGATAACGGCCTGATGCAGCGGTCCAAGTTAGAATGGAAAATAAAAAGGGCAGACCGAGCTA
The DNA here is from genome assembly GCF_019279795.1 of Protopterus annectens. Lineage (NCBI taxonomy): Eukaryota > Metazoa > Chordata > Ceratodontiformes > Protopteridae > Protopterus > Protopterus annectens. The sequence goes on from NC_056746.1 coordinate 1,259,546,816, forward strand.
ACCAAAGCAACAAATGAAATCCATGAAAAATAAAATAAAAAAGGAGCTCTAAAAAGCTTTTCAAGGATAATTATTACACCAGCGACCAAGCAACACCTCTAGTGAAGAGCTAAACCGAGTATCCTATAAAAGGTGAAATTTTTCCCTAAGAATACCACACAATAACAAACATGAGATAATGGCCTGATGCAGCAGGAATGGAAAATAAAAAGGCAGACCGAGCTAAACAAAGTGACAAACAAAAATCATGAAAGATAAAATACAAAAAAGAAGCTATAAAGAGCTTTTTATTGATAAATAATACACCTAAGACCAAGTGACGCCTCTTGTGAAGAGCTAAACTGAGCATCCTGTAAAGGGTGAAACAAACTTTTTCTCTAAGAATACTGTGCAAGAATGAACATGAAATAACGGCCTGATACAGCAGATTAAAAAGGATAAGAATTAAGAAAGACCGAATGAGCCAAAATGAACAGCAAAGCTGAAATAATGGAAGTACAAACAAAACCAAACACTCACAAGTGGTTACATCTGAAAAAGAAACCATAACCAAAAGACAGAGAAAGTACAGTTTTGTACCTACCAAAAATGTAGATGTTCGAGTGTAAACACTGCTGCAGTCATTACACTTGGGTTATCCTGCCGTCAGGCGGTTCCCCAGTCGGCCTGAGTTCCAAAGTCTTGATCCGGCGTCGGTTGCTGTCGCCTCCTCCCTGACGTCAGTGCGACAGGGGTATATAAGATGCAGCCGACGCCATTTTCTTCAGTTTTTCTTGCCCCAGATGTCAGGTGCCCCCAAATAGGTAGACAATTCAAATTGCAAGTAAAGTATAGAAAAGAAAAGCAAACCACCATTTTCAGTTACCAGCAAATACTCCCCATAGGCAGTAAAGGGTAGTAGACCTAGGTACGTACCAGAAAGTAAGAGGGGAAGGAGGGAGGGTAACCTGGACTGCAGCAGTGTTTACATTCGAACATCTACATTTATGGTAGGTACAAAACTGTACTATGTTCATCGTGTTACACTGCTGCAGTCATTACACTTGGGTGGAATCCCAAAGCTGACGTAGGGAGGTTGGTTCTATAAGGCATTAGGGATGGCTATAAGGCCCTGCAGCACAGCAGTGGCGAAGCCAGCTCTGGATTTGGAGTATAAAGGCAAATGGTAATGCTTGGTGAAGGTATGCACAGAACTCCAAGTTGCTGCTTCCAAAATATCCTTGGTAGGTACTCCTCTGAGGTAGGCAGTTGAAGTGGCTGTTGCCCTGGTGGAGTGAGATCTAATGCTGCTAGGTACAGGTTCCCATGGCGAGTATCACAGAAATGTATACAATGTTCTATCCATTTTGAAATAGTTTGTTTTGAAATGGCTTTTCCCTGTGCTCCTGCAGCATTTGCCACCAATAATTGCTCAGATTTTCTGAAAGCTTTGGTTTTGTCCAAGTAGAAGCGTAACTGCCTGTGAATGTCCAAAGAATGTAGTAGTCTCTCCCCTTTGTTCTGTGGTTTTGGGTAAAAAGTTGGCAAGTGAATAGTTTGGTTTAGAGCCACACTTGACACCACCTTTGGCATAAACGTAGGGTTAGTTCTTAAAGACACCCTGTCCTGGTGGAAAATGAGGAAAGGTTCCACTGCCATTAGTGCCTGCAATTCTGAAACTCTTTGTGCTGATGTTATTGCCAGTAGCAGAGCAGTTTTCCAAGAGATGTATTTTAATTCTGCTGTGTTAGCTGGCTCAAAAGGAGGTAAAGTTAATTTTTCCAAAACAAAGTTGAGGTACCAAGTTGGTGTAGGTGCTCTACGGGGCGGTCTTATGTTTTTAGCCCCTCTGAGGTACTGTTTGAGCAAAGGATTAGAAAAAATTGGTGGATCCGTGTTGTAATGAGCAGAAATGGCTGAGGCATGGATCTTGATGGATGAGAAGGAGAGGCCCTTATCCAGCATCTCAGTTAAATATTGAAGTATCTGAGGAATGTTTGGGACAAGAGGGTCAAGGCTGTGGGCTTGGTTCCAGGCACAGAATCTCTTCCATTTATCCGAGTAGGCTTTCCTGGTGTTAGACCTTCTGGCCTCCAGAATGACATCCATAACAGCTTTGGAGAGAGGCATTGCTTGCTTGACTAAGGAATTTTCCATGCAGCTAGGTTTAAAGTCTTTAGCTGGCTGTGAAGTATCTGATTGTTGTGCTGTGTCAGCAACTGTGGGATTTGAGGCAAAATCCAGGGTGGTTCCTGTGCTAAGTTCTTTAAGATTAGGTACCAGTGCTGGTGTGGCCAGTGTGGTGCAATCAAGATCATCTTTGGCTCTTCTTGCCTGGCTTTTATGAGTACCTTTGGAAGGAGAGGTAAAGGAGGGAAAGCGTATACTTGCAGGTTTTCCAGCTGAATGAGAGGGCATCCACTTTCCATGCTTGTGGATGGTAACTCCTTGTGCAGAATTTCTGTAACTGGCAGTTCATTGGGGATGCAAACAGATCTATGTCCGGACTCCACCATTTTTGTGCTATCATGCTGAATATTTGTGGATTCAATTCCCATTCGTGGGGGTCCATGATGTTTCTGCTTAGGTCGTCTGCCAGTGTGTTTTTCTCTCCTGGCAGGAATTGTGCTTGCAGATGAACTTGGTAGTCTAGAGCTGTGTTCCATAAGGTCATGGCTTGTCTGCAGGGGGGGTAGGAGTGAGTGCCCCCTTGCTTGTTTATGTACCACATAACTGTGGTGTTGTCTGTCTTTAGTAGTAGTTGTCCTGGATGCAGCAGGTCCTTGAAAGCTATAAGTGCATTTTGTACAGCTAACATCTCTTTTTGATTGATGTGGAGATGTCTTTGCTCTGTGGGCCACTCGCCCTGAATACATTTTCCTGCCATGTGTGCTCCCCAGGCGTAATCTGATGCCTCTGTTGTCAGTGTTTGCCTGTCTGTGGGTTGAGTAAAAGGCTGTCCCCTTGTTGAGGTGACAAGCTTGAGCCCACCATCGAAACTCCTGTTGAAGGCAAGGAATTAGTGGTATAACCGTTTCCAAACTTTGACAGTGTTGAGACCATACACTTTTTAGGTACCATTGTAGTTTCCTCATATGCAGTCTGGCATATGGAATTAGTAGTATGCAAGATGCCATGTAGCCCAAGGCCTGCAGAGTTTTTCTTGCAGGGAGTTGTGTCTTTGTTGCCATCAATTGAAAGTATTGAGTCAGTTGTCCTTGCTTGTCTGGCGTGAGATAAGCCATCTAGGCCGTTGTGTTCAAGCTGGCACCAAGGAATATTATCTGTTGTGAGGGCACTAGTTTTGATTTCTTTTCGTTTACTGTGTACCCCAGGCAACTTAATAACTTTTTTAGATGCTTTAGAAGAATGTCCTTGCTCTCTGCTTGAATCAGGCAGTCGTCCAGGTATGGATAAATTTGAATTCCTTTTTGCCTGCAAAATGCAATTACTGGTGCCAGGCACTTTGTGAAGACCCTGGGCGCAGTTGATAAGCCAAAGGGCAGTGCAGAGAACTGATAGTGCATTGAACCAGCTAGAAATCTGAGCTATCTTCTGCAGTTTTGTCTGATAGGGACATGCAGGTATGCCTCCTTGAGATCCAAAGTCACGAGCCAAGCTTTCTTACCCAGCATGGGAAGAAGCTGCTGTAGTGTCAACATTTTGAATTTTGGAACATCCAGGTAAGTGTTTAGAGATGAAAGATCCACAATGGGTCTCCAGGCTTTGTCCTTTCTGGGAACCAGAAAGGGTCTTGAGTAAAATCCTTGTCCTTGCTCCTGTGGTGGTACCTTTTGAATAGCTCTCATGTCCATGAGTGCTGTAATTTGTTTTTGAGCCTCTGCCCATTGATTTGGTGGCAGATTTGGCATTCCTTTTAAACTTGGCAGAGTGTGAAAGTGGAACCTGTAACCTTGAGATACAATGTTGAGAACCCATTTGTCTTTGGTGATGCAATGCCAATTGTGAAAGAAAAGTGCCAGTTTTCCTCCTAAGGGGGCTGCCAAGAGACAGCTGTTTGGCAGCTGTAGTGGGAAGTCATTGAGGCTGCTTTTTATAAGGTTGTGGCCCTTCTTCCCCTTCTTTCTGGCCTGGTGTACCCCATTGTCGAGGCCTGTAAGGGCCTTGTGCCTGACCTCTACCTCTTGGACGTCTATATCTGCTCCTTTGAGGTCTGTCTGTGACTGGAAAGGACCAATTCTTTGTTGGCCAATTTCTGCTAAAACGAGGAGGCTGAACCTGTAAGAAATCCTTCACCGTTTGCATAGATTTTGCCTTATCCTCCATCTTCTTTAATACCTCCTCTGCCTTAACTCCAAACACAACTGCAAAGGTGCATCCAATAATTTTGCCTTAACATGATCTGGAAACGTATGTTCTTTTAACCAAGTATGCCTTCTAATGACAGAGCCTGTAACTGCTGCTCTACAGGAGGCCTCTAAGGAATCAAACCCACATTGCAAAGTATGTTTTCCCACTTGTTCAGCTGCATGCAATACATCCTGCATTTCTTTAAAATTAGGAGGATCTGAATCTGGAAGCATCTTTTGTTTCAACTGAGACATCAAAAATTGCTGATATTTTAGCATGTGAAACTGGCAATTTAAGGATCTCATTGCTAAAGTTGCAGACGTATATACTTTCTTTCCCCATTTGCCTAATGCTCTGGAATCTCTGTCAGAGGGAACTGGGTTTTTTGCTGATGAGGCCTGAATCTCTTTGGGTCCCTGAGAAATAGTTTCAGGGTCAGCAACAGGGCTTTTGTACAGAAATTTGCGAGAGTCAGGGACTCTGTAATATCTATCAGGTTTAACTGGGGCTGGAGGTAAGGAGTCAGGGTTTAAGCTGGATTCAGTGTACACATCATCCACAATATCTAACACTGGCGGAATAGCAAGGGGTCTGTGATGAGGCAATAAAAGGAATCTCTGAGCCTTTTCTTGGATTCTGAGTAATCCTGGCCTTCCCAATGGAAATGCTCCCTCATGGTATGTAAGGTCTCCCCCAAAGGAGTGGTCCTCAGGCGGAGAGGCTGATGGAATTGATTCCTCAGCATCAGAATCCTCATAAGGGGGTAAAGAATATCCTAGGTCTGAGGATGAATTTGAAGAAATGGACACCTGGTCGGAAGATTCATAGTCTGCATCCTGTCTGGGCCTTTTATCAGGAGGGGGATGGGACCCCCTGATCAGGGTGATTAGGTCTTCGGCCATTTTTAGCATTTGTTTCTTAGGCATGGAAGCCTGTCCTGGAGAATGCTGTATCTGTTTCTTTGTTTTTAAGGGGGAGCTTAGACTTAGCAAAGGGTTTAATGGTTAACTGGGTAGGTCTGAAAACACCCTCTGAAGCTGTGGATTGCTTAGCTACTTCATTTCCCTCTGAAGGGTTAGTTTCGGTATGCTGAAAACCTAGAGCGTCCGAAGGCCCAGCCAGCTCCACGTGGGAGTCGGAGGCGGTCTGTGGTTCTGTGGAAGCGGTCGTCAGGGGCTGTGTAGGCACCTCGCTGAAAACCGGAGAACCGGCAACCGGCCTAGAAGAGGCCTCGTCGTCAGTTTTGGGCCTCGGATGCCTGTCCTTGTCTTTGCGCTTTTTATGTATTCCGGTCATCGGAAGTTCCAACAGCATGGTGTAATTGAATTTTCTGCCAAAATAATGTTGGGCAAAATCAAACCGATGTTTAATAGTGCGCTTGTTAAACCTAGCACAAAACCGACAACCAGTGACATCGTGGTCTGGGCCCAGGCATGGAATACAATAGGAGTGGAAATCCTTATGAGGTATTTGCTTCCCACAAGAAATAGTTATTAACTTTTACTGACATTGGTCTGAGGCAAGAAAAAGTTTCCCCAATGGGGTACTTAGCTTTGTAGAAGACTTCAGTTCTGGATTTGGAATGAAAATCTCAGGAGCCAGCCGACCGGCACTTGCGAACTGCTTCTGCTTCGGGCACCGCGCAGCAAGAAAGACTGAAGAAAATGGCGTTGGCTGCATCTTATATACCCCTGTCGCACTGACGTCAGGGAGGAGGAGACAGCAACTGACGCCGGACCAAGACTTTGGAACTCAGGCCGACTGGGGAACCCAAGTGTAATGACTGCAGCAGTGTAACACGATGAACATCCACAAAAACTACAAGAGAACCTTAACCTCTCAACGAAATCAAAAGCACATAAAACACCTAACCTAGATGACCTAAAATCTGCATTATTGCCTCTACAAATAGCCTTTCAAAATTTCTCAAACCAGCTTTCAGAGTTTGGACACACATTAAGTCAAATAGCTTCACGACTAGACATCATGGAGGCAAAAGTAGCCAAAAATGAGTTAAAAATAAACCATATCCAAAAACACAATGAAACAAATGCTAAAAAGATTAACGAGATGCAACAAAAAAATCACCGACTTAGAGGCAAGAATCAGAAGGAACACTATATTAATTTGAGGCATCCCAGAGAAATACAAACAAGCGCAGCTATTAGAAACAATAAAACAAGTCGTGAGATGCCTTTTAGAAAATGAGTCAGAAGCTGCTGAGATGGTGAACGTAACAGCACATCGAGCTCTACGCAAAATACAAAGATTAGATAAACCCAGACAAATTTATGCAAAGTTCCTCAATCACCAAGATATTTACAAAATTCTCATGGCAGTAAAAAAAAAAAAAAAAAAAAAAGAAAAGAAAAAAAAACAAATGGAATAGAAGCAAAATAACATTTGCACAGGACCTACCGTTCCAAATAAAGCAGCAAAGGCAACAACCGTCTCCATTCTGTGCTTATCTAATAGCCAAAGAAAAAAAATTCCAGAGAAAGTATCTAAACACATTAGCCTTCTGATATAAAAATATAAGGAGGTTAAACTGAAACAGCAAAAAAAGCAAAAGCAGTGTTTATGAAAATCTTCAATCAACTGCCAGATGCTAAAACCTGAATAAAATTTCAACAGGTATAATTGGTAAGATTTCTTGTAATGGGACAGTCCTTGAAGTATATAAAAAAGAAATCATGGTACAGATGGGACATTTTGTTCTCCTAACTGAAGGGGGGTAAGTTAAAATCAGAATGATGTGTGTGCCACGTTCAAATACCTTAGAGGACCCTGCTACGTGCATGGTCAATCTTTGAAGGACTGGATCTTGTAACATGCATACAATAAAAGAGAAGAAGGAATAATAAAAATATTTGAAAAAAAAAAGTTCTATTATGGAATTTGGAACTTGCGCCTAATATGGAAAAGTACAGATATGAGAGTCAGAGATTCTTAGCTAGCAAAAACAATGCAAATATATTCATTTTTAATTGTTCAGTGGCTGCAATATATTAGTGACAATATAGCTGATTTGAGTAAAAAATAATATAAAAGAATAAAACTTTTTTATGCTCTGGGAGACTGGACCTTGATCACATTACATTGTCTGCCATCTCCATGTTTTCTCTGCAATAAATGACACTATTTCTCCCTGCTGGACTGTGTTGTCAGAAGTTATTTTTTTGCACTGTAACAGTTTAGTGCAGTGAAGTCTTGGATCTTCTGAGCCGATTGTGGATTGCTGCTGCAGAAACTGTCATCAGCCCCACACGACAGGTTCTTTGTCAGACAACCTTTTGTTGTGACAATACATAATTTTATTTATCTCACCTTCAGCAGAGTTTGATATCTCCGCAGGTAAGCTTTAATAACAATCTCTAATAATAGACAAAATTGTATGACAATGGGTTAAATTATATGAGAGCAGTAAAATTGGATAAGACTGACAGTTAATCATTTAAATAACAATATAAAAAGTTTCTGACTGAATGAAAGTGGGGTTTAATCATAAAGTAACAAGGGCTAGCGTATCTTTATCCTAATGACAGAGTGTTATTATTATGTATGACAACAGGTTCTCATTACAAACAAAAATAATTAAGGAACAGGGAGGACTCCTTACTGGGATGAGAGTGGGTTTATATTCATAGTCGCATATCTATCCATGGTATGTCAACAAGTACTATAATAGGTGCCAGGTAGATGTACTATAAGAGCCAGAGTTTGGGACTCCAGCCAGGCATATGTTTAATAAATATGGTAGAGACAGCTGTAATTGCTTGGTAAAATGGTGTGAGCTCACTAAAAATGACAGCACACTGCAGTTCCCAGAGGGAGGAACATTTCTTAAGAAAATTATGGAAAATCTTAAAAAAAGAAACTGAAACAGAAATGGAATAAAATATCTGCCTCTTGTTGGTCAGCTTATAATGAATGGAAAGAAGAATCTAAAAATAAGGTAAAAAGCATCTGTAGTTAGAAGTTTAAAATACAGTTCAGCTACAGTGAAAAAAAACCCAGCTGCAAGTAGCTAATAGAACAGTAATTACAAAATGCACAGAAGAAAAACCTTGTTCCGGGGGGGGTGGGGGGGGTCTATATTCCTTAAGACAGTTACAAAAATTAGCAATCAATCAACCAGAATGTTTGAATGACAACTGGACTCTTATTCCTTCTGCCTCCTGCCCCTCCATACTAAGAACCTGTTTCTTACAAAGCTGATAGACCTTCTCTGAGAGGACAGGTGGAGAAACAAAATGCCAATCTACCTACTGCTCTCCTGAATACATCTCAGGTTATCACTAGTACCTCTACCAACCCCTGATGATCAGCTTATAAAATGAAGTTATGTACTCACCATAACATTCCATCTGAGTAGTTGCATTGTGGGTTTCAAATCCAACATGGCCGCATTTTCCAGCTATGGATCCCAGCTCCAGACTCCTCCCCTTACCCATAATTCCTCCTGTCTCCCGTCTCCCTTCAGATCAAGTTTGTTGCCTAAGAGGGCTCATTTACCTGACCCAATGTCACCTTATCATAACAAGAATCTCCATGACACTCCCGGGCCTGGATAGAGTCAAGGGCCACACACTTTATGCAAAGCTAAATGCAGACTGCATCCATGATAAGGTCAGGGGGAAGGGGGGGGGGGTTGAAGACGAAGTACAACTACTCATATGGAACGTTATGGTGAGTACATAACTTCTTTATCTGAAGTACTTTACTTCATTTGGTCTTTAACATGTGGACAGAGTCGCCAGCTACCATAGATTCCTGGGTGGCCCTCTTGGAAGGATATTCCGAAGCACCGCAGAGCCAAAAGATGCTCTGTTCCTAGACGCAATATCCAGCTTGTAATGAGAAATGAAAGTGTGAGATGAGGACCATTTAGCTGCCAAGCAGACATTGTCCAAAGACACCCTAGAGCAAAAGGCAGCTGACATAGCCAAAGATCGGGTAGAATGTGCCTTCACTTGTCCTGGCAGGGATCTACCTTTCACAGCATAGGCTTGAGCAATGCACAAAGAAATCCAGCGAGCAATTGTTACCTTGGAAACTGGCTTGCCTAGAAAAGATTTAGCATAAGACATGAATAGTTGGTCAGATTTATGAAAGGGTTTCATCCTATGTAGACAAAATCTCAGTCTATGAACATCAAGCAGATGCAGCTTGTATTCTCCTTTGATCTGGAAGTTGGGGAAAAACACTGGGAAATTTATAGTTTGATTAATATTGGCTTCTGATGGATTAGTGCGCAGTGACACTCTATCTTTGTGAAAGATCATGTAAGGCACCTTTAATAGAAAGAGTCTGAAGCTCTGATACTCTTCTGGCTGAGGTAATGGCTACCAAGAAAGCAATTTTCCAGGTCAAAAACTGCAAATCAACCAATGCTGAAGGTACAAAGGGTGCAGAAACCAATGCCTATAACACCATTACAGGGTCCAAGGCCCGCTGAGTGGCCCATATGGAAAAACGTCTCCATTTACTATGATACACCTTTCTGGTGGAGGATTTGTGAGCCGCAACCAAAACGGATTTTACAGGAGATGACAATCCGGGAGTCCTAATAATCATGGGAACTGGAGCAGCCAAGCCGTGAGCTTTAGACTGGGTGAGGGACCCCTGAGGGATAAGAAAGAAAATCCAGAACTGGACCCAATGTCCATGGAGGAACAACTAGGTGAGACCACAGTGAGTGGAACCAAACCTGGCAAGGCCAGAATGGGGCAATGAGGATAACAGTGCTCCCCAGCCTTCCATCTTTCTGAAGAAACTTCGACATAAGTGGAAGTGGAGGGTAAGCATAGAGGAGACTGGGAGACCAAGCATGAACCAACGCGTCTCTGGGGGCTTCCCCCTCCGGAGGGGTTCAGAGCGAAAAACTCGCTGCATTTCACATTGCAAGGAGATGCGAAGAGATTGCAACAAGACCGACCCCACTTTAGAAAGATCTGTTCCACTACTGAAGGATTCAGAGACCACTCGTAAGGCATCAGGATAGATGATCTGAGCCTGTCCACTAGAATGTCGGACTGCCCCGGAATGTGAATTGCTGCTAAAAAGCGGTGGAGATCGTCCATTCCCACACTCTCATGGCTTCTCGACAGAGGGGATAAGATCTGGTTCCCCCTTGTTTGTTGATGTACCAGACTACTGACATATGGTCTGTCTGAATGGCAATCTTTCCTAGAGGAAGATGGGCATGAAGTGTGCCTACAATGTCAGAAGAACCGCCTTCATCTCTAGAATGTTGTTATGTGACTCAGTCTCAGAGAGGACCACATGCCTTGGATCATCTTTCCCGAGCAGTGCCCCCCCGCCCTAGCTGGGAGGCATCCATGGTCACCGTGGTTTTGGGAAAAACAGGGTGAAAGGATCGTCCCTTGAGGAGGTCTGAAGATTGAATCCACCACTGAAGGGAGTCCCTGCATAGCCTCGAGATTCTCACTGGAAAGGAGAGAGGAAGGTCTAACAGGGACCACTGGACCGCAAGTGTCCACTGAAGAACTCTCATATGAAGGTGAACCAACGGCAGGAGACTGATCATGGCTGGCATGGGACCCCAATGCCCTGAGGACTGCTTCAGCTGTAGGGACTTGAGCGTGAAGAATTTGTAACACATGTAATCTTAAACCGCGTTATCCTGACCGGGGTGATAAAAACTCTCATTTGAAGAGTGTCCAAATGTGCCCCAATAAAGTCCAGAATCTGGACTGGCTGTAGCGAAGACTTGTTCAGACTGATGGTAATACCCAGATTGCTCGCTAACCGAATGAAGTAATCCCTGGCCTGGCACAATAGATGCTCTGAAGGGGCAGCAAAGAGCCAATCGTCCAGGTACGGAAAGACCTGAATACCCTGGAGACTCAGGTGAGTCACTACAATCGCCATCACCTTGGTAAACACCCTGGGGGCTGTGGTGAGACCAAAGGGAAGGGCTCTGAACTGGTAGTGATTGGCTCCCAGCCAGAAGCGAAGAAACCTCCAGGAGCGCCTGTCCATTTTGACATGGTAGTATGCATCCCGGAGGTTGATCGAGCAACATCCAGTCTGTGGTCTGCAGAAAGCTCTATATTTCATATATTGTGGATTCAGCATGGTAAAAGCCCGTTATTGAAGCTGTTGTTTTGAAGCTGTCTTTTCGCCATTTTGGTTGTTTAGCAGGTTTTGAATACTAATACTTGTGGTGCAACGCTCTTCCAATATTTACATTGGTCTGCAGAAAGGGCAGAATAGATTGAAGAGTGACCATCTGGAATTTTGTCTTGGTTACTGACAGGTTCAATTTGGACAGATCCAAGACTGGTCTGAGGTCCCCATTTTCTTTGGCACTAAAATGAACCTGGAGTAAATGCCAGATCCGGACAAGAACCTGGAATAAATGCCGGATCCGGACTGGTTTGGGGGGACCAGAATATGACTCATTTCTTCAGCAGCTTTCCTATTTCTAGTGCTGCCTCCTCCTGTTACGTGGGTGGAACATCTGGGAGGAGCTTGTTCGGACCGGTATGTTCCTTGAATGGAACAAAATATCCTCTGGATATGATTCGCAACACCCAGCATTCTGTTGTAATGGACTCCCATGCCTTCGGGTGTAGCAACAGATGACCCCCGACTGCCTCCAGAGATGAGCAGTTGGGCAACCCCTCAGGGCTGTTGCCCAGGTCCCTCCGAGAAGGGTTCTTGGGACCTGGACTTCCTAGGACCTCCCTCTGCCTCTTAGGCGGCATCTGTTGTGACCCCCTCTGCCTCTGGGGAATGGAGAATCTTGAGCATCCAAGGAAAACACCTGAGACTTCTGGAACCACATCTTCTTCATTCCTCGCTGATTTCTGGAGAATGATCTTTGAGGAGACGAGAAGCGGATTCTGATGGCAGACAGTGTCTTCTCACCCTTCTCACTCTGGACCAGTGTTTCTTTCACTGACTTCCAGAAGAGGGAAGAACCATCATGGGGGGTGTTGGTGAAAGATGCCATGAAGGGCTCCACAAACTGACACAACTGGAGCCACGTGTGACGCCTGATGGCAACGCCTGTTCCGTCCGCCCTTCAGCTCCCTCCATAGCATGAGAGAGCAGTTGCATGGATGTGCTGGCAACCGCTTTTAGAGTGGCCATTCAGGTGGAGGTGGTCTTTTTGTCCTCCACCCACATGGACTCTGGGGTAGACTCTGTGATTTCCTTCACTAGATCTCTCTGGAGACGAACGACATGTGCCATAGTTCAGCGCCCTCACCAAGAAGGTCGCTGAAGCATATACTCACTTCCCAAAATGGTCCATAGCTCTTGATTCTCGATCAGGGGGATGAACCGTGGAGCTCTCCTGAGTAAGCTCATTCCTGGTGGCAGCCCCCACCATCATCGCATATACCGATGACACTTTGTTCCAATGTGTCCTGCCTGTCGGGAGGTTCAACACTTTGTCAGGGTGCTTAGGAATGGGCTCTATGGTGTCTGGCTCCTTCCATGCCCTAGATGTCATCAGATCCACGAATGGGTCAGCACGAGGGGACACCCAAGAGATAAATGGGCCCAAGCTGAATGCCTCCAGGAACACAGACTCATCTGAGGTCGGTTTGGGCGCTGACCACCCCCACCTCTGGTGAAGGAGCTCCATGATGTCTCCAAAGGAGACATCCTCATGGAGGGGTGACCTTGGGGAACCTTCCCCTTCATCCAAGTCCATGTCTTCTGTGAGGGACTGTGGAGGAGAGTCCAAGTACCTCCTCTTACACTTATGTTTGTGGGGTACCGCCTCAGGGGGACTCTCTGAGTAGGACTCACAAACCTCTTGTTGATCCACTGGAACTTCCTAGGGCATAGGACCGCTTGCAAGAACGCTCTTTCTTAGCCTTATCCCCTTCTCTGGACCTCTTGGCGGGAGTTTGAGTCCCTGAGGCTGGGGAAGAGGAAGTAGAAGCAGCAGCCGCCACTACCCCCACTGGGGAAGAATGGACAGTAGTCCCTGAAGAGGGGAGCAAACCCTTCAAAATCGGCTTGTCCCACCTGTCCTTAAGTGCCTTGGGGTTGAAACCAGCGCAAATAGGACAGGGGGACTTAAGGTGATCTGCACCAAGGCAAACCACACACAGAGTGTGGCCATCCATCTGAGATCGCTTATGGATGCACTCTGTGCATTTACTAAAACCTGCCTTAGGGGCTTCTGCCATTCCCAACACAGGCCCAAAAACGCGGGGAGGAGAGAAAAGATGCAAGGAAGAAAATAGGAAGAATTCAGAGAGAAAAAAACAGAGTTTAGTTCACTTATGTGACCCACTAGCTGAAGCTCAGAAAGCACGCTTGTAACCACTATGGCGGCAAACGAGATCTGAAGGGAAAAGGGAGACGGGGGCATTATGGGCAAGAGGAGGAGTCTGGAGCTCGGATCCATAGCTGGAAAATGCGGCCGTGTCGGATCCGATGTGTATCTGAAACCCACAGGTTGAAGACCGACTGAAGTAAACTACTTCAGATTACACAGTTTAAACAACAACAGACACCTGCCATGATACCTTCAGATCAAATGTTAGTGAGAATAGCCAACAAAGGAAAACAGTTGTAGCAAAAACAGACACACAGCTATTGCAAAACAAGTAGATAAATTAAAATGATTTATTAATAAAAGGGCTCCACTGAAAACAAACACTATTATAAGAATTAAACAGTTAGTCACTCAGTTTCCAGTAATTATGACAGGGAAGAATACTGCTGGAATCCCCCTTCTAAACAGAGTACAGAGGAAATGTTAGAGTCTGATTCTTCCACAGAAACAAATCCCTAGCAACCAAATACATCCACTGAGAGAAGTACTTAATTCTGCAGCCACTTGGGAATGCAATACTGAACCTACCCATAAGGGTAGTATGCTCATGGACGGCAGTACATTTCCAAAGGATTGTAGATATGCTCCCTCCTATTAGAACACATGTGGCTAAATATGCCAAAACATTAGAAGGCCATGAGCAACTACAAAACCCTACCATCGAAGATTTAAAAACAGTTTTGAAAGCACCAACATCCCCAGACATTTTCAGGAAAATATGGGAAAAATCCAATGTGGGTGATAATATTCCAAAACACATGGACAATGTTTTTTTTAATTTGTTAAAAGCCATTACTATGGCATGCCCTCCAACACTAAATTGGGCAAGAATTAAAGCAATTGTTCAGAAAGAAAGTGAAGCCATTGAAGCACATTTACAGCACATATTAGATGTATTTGAAGTCTTGTTTGGACACCGAAAACCTACAGAGCGAACAGCTGCCAGCGAGTTGTCAGCAGCCTTTATACACAGCTTACTATTGCCCATTCAAGAACAGATTCAAAATGTTTGTTTAAACTGGCCACATTTAGCCACTCACGAGATTGTCACCAAGCACAATATGTTGCAGACTAAATATGTTGCAGACTATATAGTTAGAGAAGGAAAAGAACAACAAAAGAAATTAACAGATGTTCGTTTACAATTGTGTGAAACTGATTCATGGGGAAGGGGGAGAAGGAATCATGGAGGAAGTAGATTTTGATTCTTTTAACCACAAACCCTAGGACAACAGTAACAAAGTTTTTATCCACCTATGTCACCACAAGCTCCACAACGTGAACCACAGTTTAACAACTGTTTTAACTGCATACAGGCTTAACACTAGCGTAATGAATGCCCCAGTTGCTACACAGACACACGTACCAAAGGCCACAATAAGCAAAAAAAATCTTCTGATCTGGAATACTGCTTGGCAGTCACCAGCGTGGCAACAAGGTCATTATGACAGCCATGAACAGAAACCACAGATACTTCCTTTGGTAACAGTTGACTAAGAATGTCATTTGTTAACATCACAGTGTGTAATTCTTCTCTTCCTTTTCTTGTTGACACAGGAGCAATTAGGTCAATAATTTTTTATTTTATTTTTATCTACTTTTTACCTTAACCTACCTCTACCACCTTACACAGCCTAGCTATTCTTATCACTCCCAATCCTACCATGTAACCAACCATCTTATCTCCTTACTACCTCACTCTGACATCTCAATTTCCCCCCATCTGTGCCCTTTAAACAACCTTCTACTTTTTCCATTTAAACTTATAACCACTCAGAAACACCCTCCACACCTAACAGTTTCTAAATCATTCAAAAGCACAATACGTCCGAACCTATTCTCTAAACTGTCTTACTACTTCTCCAACCTAACCCTAACTCCCATTAGCAATTTATTATCAGGAGATATCCATCCTAACCCAGGCCCCCCCTCCTCAACAATTAAGGTCAAGTCCTTAATACTCACTGCCTTAAATTTTCAAAGTATAGTTAACAAAATCCCAAACCTCCATGCTTGGCTAACACATCATAAACCAGACATCTTATCCATCTCAGAAACATGGTTAAAACCCCATATAAAAGACTCAGAAATACTCCCACCTAACTATTCGATCATCAGAAGAGACAGGTCTCATAAAAAAGGGGGAGGAGTAGCTCTCCTCCACTCAACCTCCCTGTCAGTTACCCCCTACAACAAACCCACTCCTCAATTTAATAATGCAGAACTACTCATAACACTACTCCAAGTTAACAAACATAAACACATATGTATATTCTCACTCTACATCCCCCCATGAGATAATGTATCCACACTCGAAGACATCCTCTCTTGGCTTACCAACAACATTAGCAATGAAACTATAATCTTAGGTGACATGAATATTAACTGGATCTCCATTCAGTCGCCCACAAACCCACTTAACATCAACTTACATAACTTCTCACAACTAATCAACTCTATCACACACCCATCAAAAAATCTCTCCACCAGCAGTATCCTAGACTGGATCTTAGTATCTCATCCCCACTATTTCTCAGACAGTGGAACCCTTCCCGATCCCCTTGGTGACCATATACCCATCTTCACTCACCGACTCCCCTTAACCCAACATCATACACATAACTATATTACAACACGTAATCATAAAGACTTTAATCCAACTACCTTCACTAACTCCCTAAAAACAATAAACTGGAATTGTCTAAAAACACTACCCTTAGATGATGCTGTCACCCACTTCAACACCACATTCCTAAAACTACTAGATGTCCATGCTCCTCTAAGAACTAAAAAAATAAAAACTAAAACTGCTCCATGGTTCACCAAAATTACACTAGCTACTATGCGGAAAAAGAGACAAACTCTGGGCTAAATACCAGAAAAACAAGACCCCCCTCATCCATAATGAATATCAAACTCTTAGAAACAGGGTGAAAAAACTTATCATCTCTGATCGACAAAATTACTTCTTCACACTTCAAAACAACAACAAAACAAATCCTCAAAAATTCTGGAAAGGCATCTCCACTCTACTTCATCCCAGTAAAACAGTCACCCCAACCCCTGACCCTAATGCCACTGATATAGACTTAGCTACTCAATTCAATTATTTTTTCATTAAATCTATTTCTAAATTAACCTCTTCTTTCTCCTACAACACACACTCCAACTCACCTCCATCTTACCCCAACCACACTCAACACAACACTATAACCAATGCCACACTCATATCTACTAACCCTTTACCATCCTCCTCCTCTCCTACTCTCACTCCATCCACATCTTCCCCACCCCCTCTAATATACACCTGCTCTCCTACTCTCTCTCCCTCCTCTTCATCTTCAACCCCTAACACCCCCTCTCCACACTCCCCTCCATTCTCACTAAAACCTATACCCACATCTACCATACAAAAACTCCTTCAGAAACTAAAACCATGCACCAATGCTCCTGATGACATACCTCCTTACTTTCTTAGCTTAGCGGCTGAAGCAATTGCCTACCCCATTAGCATACTAATCAACCGCTCAATTCAAGAAGATATGGTTCCCCAAATCTGGAAAAAGGCCTTCATCATACCTTTACATAAAGGTGGCAATAACAACGTTTCCAACTTCCGCCCCATTGCTATCCTATCTCCCATCTCTAAACTCTTGGAAAGGTGCATCCAACTTCAACTCCTACCATATCTCATAGATAACAACCTACTTTCTCCTACACAACATGGATTCAGACCAAATCACAGCACTATGACAGCACTCCTCTCCTTTCTAGAAACTGTAAATAGCGCCCGAGACTCTGGCCAAATTGTCTCTACCCTTCTACTTGACCTCTCTAAAGCCTTTGATACTATATCACATAGTCTGCTTCTAACCAAACTCTCCAAACTTAACCTGTCTTCCTCTACTTTGAACTGATTCTCTAGCTACCTATCAAATAGACATCAAGCAGTCAAATGGAAAAAGGCAACCTCCTCATTTCTTAACACCCCGACTGGTGTCCCCCAAGGCTCCATATTAGGTCCCCTCCTTTTCAATATATTTATAAATGATTTCCACAAAGCTATCCCTCTTTCCAATATCATCCAATATGCAGATGATTCGACCATTATCTGCACTGCCTCAACTATCCCTACTCTCATAAACCTAACTCAGGATGCTTTTTCTACCATTGAACTATGGATGAAAACAAATCACCTAGCACTCAACCCCACTAAAACCAAATTAATGATATTCACCCCCTCTAAACTCTACTCTCTCAATACAAACGCATTCTCTATTACTAGTGAGAATAACACTCCTCTGGAACTAGTGACAGAGACCAAATTACTTGGAGTCCAAATTGATAACCAACTAAAACTCAACTCCCATCTACAACTAAATATTAAAAAAACCCATCAAAAACTAGGGATGCTCTATCGACAAAAAAACTACCTTACAGCTGCCACTAAAATCACTCTCTCTACTTCCTTTCTTATTCCCTCCCTTCTATATGGAGCTCCACTACTAACTAATCTAGAAATCTCCCTGAAAAAACAACTTTCCTCCTGCCACAATAAAATCGCCAAGTTTGCTACCAACCAAAAGTCTTACACCCACCATTGCTCCTCTCTCCAACAACTAAAATGGCTAGAACTACCCCATCAACTCTCCTATACACAACTATCCCTTGCTCATAAACTCATTTTCAACCCCTCCCTCTGTCCCTCCCTCTCTTCTGTGTTTAAAATGCACATACCTGATAGAATATTAAGGTCCAACAACCAAAATCTATTAGAAGTGTACAAACCAACCCGTCCACCTGGCAAATATCTTCTCTCACATGGGTTAGCTCGCCTTTGGAACTCTCTACCTTCATCTATCCGTACTACTTCTAAACATTTTATGTTCAAAAAATCTCTTCATTCACATCTACTTTCCCAGTGGGAATGCTCTTGCTCCCACCCTACTTAACTGCACTGAACATCCCCATTTCCTCTGACTCCTGCTTACACCCTTGCTTTCTCTCTCTCATTATCCATAATTCCCACTTCCATGTTTATTACTACTGAATATGTAAGAATACTCTACACTCTCATATGTTGAAATCTCTTTATGAAATAACTTTAGAATTTATGTATAATCCCTTATAATCTGCCATCAGTTTTTTTAACACTCACATTAACTGTAATTGTTGTGCATTGCATTTGTATTTGCCTACTGTGACTTTAATAATGTTTGAGTATGTCTAATACCTACTGTAATCTATATTGTCTGGAGCTTTTCTCCCCAGGACTCCATTGAAAACGGGTTCATTTTGGCCCAATGGACTATCCTGGTAAACCAACTGCAAATAAATAAATTTCTTTAACAAATTCTGAAAATCTCTCACTATTCACTAAAAAGTACAGTTTTGTACCTACCATAAATGTTCAAGTGTATACACTGCTGCAGTCATTACACTTGGGTTATCCTGCTGTCAGGCGGTTCCCCAGTCGGCCTGAGTTCCAAAGTCTTGGTCCGGCGTCGGTTGCTGTCGCCTCCTCCCTGACGTCAGTGCAACAGGGGTATACAAGATGCAGCTGACGCCATTTTCTTCAGTTTGTCTTGTCCCAGATGTCAGGTGCCTCTAAATAGGTAGGAAATTTCAATTGCTAATAAAACATACATAAGAAAAGCAAAAAACAACTTACAGCTACCAGCAAATACTCCCCATAGGTAGTAAGGGTAGAAGACATAGGTACGTACCAGCCAGTAAGAGGGGAAGGAGGGAGGGTAACCTGGACTGCAGCAGTGTATACACTGGAACATCTACATTTATGGTAGGTACAAAACTGTACTATGTTCATCATGTTACACTGCTGCAGTCATTACACTTGGGTATAATCCCAAAGCTGAGGTAGGGTGGCTGGTTCTATAAGGCATTAGGGGTGACTATAAGGCCCTGCAGCACTGCAGTGGCGAAGCCAGCTCTGGATTTGGAGTATAGAGGCAGATGGTAATGCTTGGTGAAGGTATGTACAGAACTCCAAGTTGCTGCTTCCAAAATATCCTTGGTAGGTACTCCCCTGAGGTAGGCAGTTGAAGTGGCTGTTGCCCTGGTGGAGTGAGATCTAATGCTGCTAGGTACAGGTTTTCCATGGTATGTGTAGCAGAAACGTATACAATGTCCTATCCATTTTGAAATAGTCTGTTTTGAAATGGCTTTTCCCTGTGCTCCTGCAGCATATGCTACCAATAATTGCTCAGATTTTCTGAAAGCTTTGGTTTTGTCCAAGTAGAAGCATAACTGCCTGTGAATGTCCAAAGAGTGCAGTAGTCTCTCCCCTTTATTCTGTGGTTTAGGATAAAAAGTTGGCAGGTGAATAGTTTGGTTTAGAGCCACACTGGATACCACCTTTGGCATAAATGTAGGGTTAGTTCTTAAAGACACCCTGTCCTGGTGGAAAATGAGGAAAGGTTCCACTGCCATTAGTGCCTGTAATTCTGAAACTCTTCGTGCTGATGTTATTGCCAGAAGCAGAGCAGTTTTTCAAGAGATATATTTTAATTCTGCTGTGCTAGCTGGCTCAAAAGGAGGTAAAGTTAGTTTTTCCAAAACAAAGTTGAGGTCCCAAGTTGGAGTAGGTGCTCTCCGGGGTGGTCTTATGTTTTTAGCCCCTCTGAGGTATTGTTTTAACAGAGGATTAGAGAAAATTGGTGGATCCGTGTTGTAATGAGCAGAGATGGCAGAGGCGTGGATCTTGATGGATGAGAAGGAGAGGCCTTTGTCCAGCATCTCAGTTAAGTATTGTAGTATCTGAGGAATGTTTGAGACAAGAGGGTCAAGGCTGTGAGCTTGGTTCCAGGCACAGAATCTCTTCCATTTATCCGAATAGGCTTTCCTGGTACTAGGCCTTCTGGCCTCCAGAATGACATCCATAACAGCCTTGGAGAGAGGCATTGCTTGCTTGACTAAGGAATCTTCCATGCAGCTAGGTTTAAGATCCTTAGCTGGCTATGTAGTATTTGATTGTTGTGCTGAGTCAGCAGATGTGGGATTTGAGGCAAAATCCAGGGTGGTTCTTGTGCTAAGCTCCTTAAGATTGGGTACCAGTGCTGGCATGGCCAGTCTTGGTGCAATCAGGATCATCTTTGGCTCTTCTTGCCTGGCTTTTATGAGTACCTTTGGCAGGAGAGGTAGTGGTGGGAAAGCGTATACTTGTAGGTTCTTCCAGCTGAATGAGAGGGCATCCACTTTCCATGCTTGTGGATGGTAACTCCTTGTGCAGAATTTTTGTAGCTGGCAGTTTATTGGGGATGCAAACAGATCTATGTCCGGGCTCCACCATTTCTGTGTTATCATTCTGAATATTTATTCAATTCCCATTCGTGTGGATCCATGATGTCTCTGCTTAAGTCGTCTGCCAGTGTGGTTTTCTTCTCCTGGCAGGAATTGTGCTTGCAGATGAACTTGAAGGTTTATAGCTGTGTTCCACAAGGTCATAGCTTGTCTGCATAGGGGGTAGGAGTGAGTGCCCCCTTGCTTGTTTATGTACGACATAACTGTGGTGTTATCTGTCTTTAGCAGTAGTTGTCCTGGATGCAGCAGGTCCTTGAAAGCTATAAGGGCATTTTGTACAGCTAGCATCTCTTTTTTTAATTGATGTGAAGATGCCTTTGTTCTGTGGGCCACGTGCCCTGAATACATTTGCCTGCCATGTGTGCTCTCCAGGTGTAATCCAATGCATCTGTTGTCAGTGTTTGCCTGGCTGTGGGTTGTGTAAAAGGCTGTCCCTTGTTGAGGTGACAAGCTTGAGCCCACCACTGAAACTCCTGTTGAAGGCCAAGGAATTAGTGGTATAACTGTTTCCAAACTTTGACAGTGTTGAAACCATACATTCTTTAGGTACCATTGTAGTTTCCTCATATGCAGTCTGGCATATGGAATTAGTAGTATGCAGGATGCCATGTAACCCAAGGCCTGCAGAATTTTTCTTGCAGGGAGTTGGGTCTTTGTTGCCATCAATTGAAAGTATTGAGTCAGTTGTCCTTGCTTGTCTGGCGTGAGATAAGCCATCTGGGCCGTTGTGTTCAAGCTGGCACCCAGGAATATAATCTCTTGTGAGGGCACTAGTTTTGATTTCTTTTCATTTACTGTGTACCCCAGGCAACTTAATAACTTTTTTACAAATGCCAGATGCTTTAGAAGAATGTCCTTACTCTCTGCTTTAATCAGGCAGTCGTCCAGGTACGGATAAATTTGAATTCCTTTCTGTCTGCAAAATGCAATTACTGGTGCCAGGCACTTTGTGAAGACCCTGGGTGCAGTAGATAAGCCAAAGGGCAGTGCAGAAAATTGGTAGTGCATTGAACCAGCTATGAATCTGGGGTATCTTCTGCAGTTTTGTCTGATAGAGACATGCAGGTATGCCTCCTTGAGGTCCAAAGTCACAAGCCAAGCTTTCTTGCCCAGCATGGGAAGAAGCTGGTGTAGTGTCAACATTTTGAATTTCGGAACATCCAGGTAAGTGTTTAGAGATGAAAGATCCAGAATGGGCCTTCAGGCTTTGTCCTTTCTGGGTACCAGAAAGAGTCTTGAGTAAAATCCTTGTCCTTGCTCCTGTGATGGTACCTGTTGAATAGCTCTCATATCCATGAGTGCTGTAATTTGTTTTTGAGCCTCTGCCCATTGATTTGGTGGCAGATGTGGCATTCCTTTTAACCTTGGCAGAGTGTGAAAGTGGAACCTGTAACCTTCAAATACAATGTTGAGAACCCATTTGTCTTTGGTGATCATTTGCCAATTGTGGTAGAAGAGTGCCAGTTTTCCTCCCAAGGGGGCTGCCAAGAGGGATTTGTTTGGCAGCTGTAGTGGGAAGTCATTGCAGCTGTTTTTTATATGATTGGGGCCTGTCTTCCCCTTCTTTCTGGCCTGATGCAACCCATTGTCGAGGCCTGTAAGGACATTGTGTTTGACCTCTACCTCTTGGACATCTGTATCTTCCCCTTTGAGGTCTGTCTGTAATTGGAAAGGACCAATTCTTAGTTGGCCAGTTTCTGCTAAATCTAGGAGGCTGAACTTGTACAAAATCCTTCACCGTTTGCATAGATTTTGCCTTATCCTCCATTTTCTTTAATACCTCTTCTGCCCTAACTCCAAATAACACATCCTGCTGCAAAGGTGCATCCAATAATTTTGCTTTAACATGATCTGGTAACGTATGTTCTTTTAACCAAGCATGTCTTCTAATGACAGAGCCTGTAACTGCTGCTCTGCAGGAGGCCTCTAGAGAATCAAATCCACATTGCAAAGTATGCTTTCCCACTTGTTCAGCTGCATGCAATAAATCCTGCATTTCTTTCAAATTAGGAGGATCTGATTCTGGAAGCAGTTTTTGTTTTAACTGAGACAGTAAAAATTGCTGATATTTTAGCATGTGAAACTGGCAATTTAAGGCTCTCATTGCTAAAGTTGCAGACATATATACTTTCTTTCCCCATCTGTCTAATGCTCTGGAATCTCTGTCAGAGGGAACTAGATTATTGGCTGATGAGGCCTTAACTTCTTTGGGTCCCTGAGAAATAGTTTCAGGGTCAGCTACAGGGCTTTTATACAAAAATTTATGCGAGTCAGGGACTCTGTAGTATCTGTCAGGTTTAACAGGGGCTGGAGGTAAGGAATCAGGATTTAAGCTGGATTCAGTATACACATCATCCACAATCTCTAACACTGGTGGAATAGCAAGGGGTCTGTGTTGAGGTAATAAAAGGAAGTCTCTGAGCCTTTTCTTGGATTTGGAGTAATCCTGGCCTTCCCAGTGGAAATGCTCCCTCATGGTATGTAGGGTTTCCCCAAAGGAGTAGTCCTTAGGTGGTGAGGCTGATGGAATTGATTCCTCAGCATCAGAATCCTCATAAGGGGGTAAAAAGTATCCTAGGTCTGAGGATGAATCAGAAGAGATGGACACCTGGTCGGATGACTAGTAAAACAAAACACTGAAGCAGTTGTGGGACTCCAACAATAGTTAGAAGTATTGTACGGACAGGTCAGTGACCATTCAATAACCACCAGGCTGAAACGAGTAGCTAAAATAAGAACCACAAATTTATTAAATATTCCTTGAAGCGCTTTTCGTCTGCTTCTTAAGCAGACTTCTTCAGAATACGTTAATAATCCCACCTCCTTCTTTTTAAAAACCAAAATTGGTCATCAGCTGTGTGGCTGATTGTTAATTAAAAGCCTTAAAGGCAAAATACTTCAAATACAAAAAAAATCAATAAACACTAAATTATACAGTGCACATATCCAGAACTGAAAATAAACATATTGTTTGTCACAAATTGAAATACTTAAATTACATATAAACATAAAATAAGAATATAACACACTGTGTTGTAAATTAAAGTTAGTGTTAGGGTGCATATTAGCAACCGCAAAACACAGCATGTAGATAGTTAAAGAACAAACCTCGTGGAAAATGCATACAAATACACGAACCCCAACCAGCAGAGTAAATATAGCAATTTTCAGCTGAACATACAAGAAATATAACATCCCAGTACATAGTGCAGTCTCAGATGATTACCTAACCAAGATGCAAAAATCTAAATACACTAGGAAGACAAAGGGGAAAATAGAACTATTAGACTAGGAAAGGGTACACTAAAAAACCTCCCATGCCACCAGTTGTATGGCTAAGAAAATACAAATGCCCGCTTCTACCTTTTGAGACTATTAAGACTCAACAAGCAAGAGATGGAACAAGCTTCATTGAGACCAGGGGAATGGTAA
Source organism: Protopterus annectens (assembly GCF_019279795.1). Classification (NCBI taxonomy): domain Eukaryota; kingdom Metazoa; phylum Chordata; order Ceratodontiformes; family Protopteridae; genus Protopterus; species Protopterus annectens. Next base: position 1,259,571,183 of record NC_056746.1, read on the forward strand.
GCCTCCAACCTTATCTGCCAATGAAGTTCAAGCGCCAACAACTTCAGTGAAACCAGACCACCTCTATTGTCCACAACCAACTGGTCAATGGCAATAAATTTAAAATGGTGAGAGGGGAACTCAACTACGTGTTTAGCGAGGGCGTTGGTTAGTTTTTGTTTCTTAATAGCATACTGATGCTCGTAGATACGCTCCCTCAATTTACGTTCAGTCTTCCCCACATAGTAAGCTGGGCAATTCTGACATGCCGCTAAGTATACTAACATCTTAGAATTACAGTTGTTCCTATATTTCAATTTATACTCTGTGTTGTTCACTGAAAATCTACTAGATTCCGTAATCAGATTGCAAAATTTACAAGCGTGGCATTTAAACATACCCGGAGATCTAGTGGTAGGGGGTTTCATCTCAAACCATGACTTGAGATTCTTATCCTTCCTATAAGTGACTTTAGGACACAGTCCAAGTTTGGAAAATACTCCTGGGTCCGCCCTAAATAATTGCCAGTTCTTCCTAACAATATTCCACAAAATGTCACTATCCATTGCAAAGGTAGTAATGAATCTAGGTAAATCCACCTCTAAAGATACATCAACAATGCCTGAACTAACCAAATTAACCTCAGTTGATGGCCAGGTAGAGGAGACTCCATCCTTACTAGGTAAAAGTGGTACATAAACCTTAGACCTCCTTTTACAAGTAACTTCCTCAATTAGGTCATTGATGAGTTTAGAGGGGTAACCCCGACTCAGGAACATCCCTTGAAGAGTGGTGCATTCAACTTCAAACATGTCATCCCTACTGATGATCCTTGCTGCCCTGACAAGCTGACCCTTGACAACAGCACGCTTCTGTGTAAAAGGGTGACAGCTAGAAAAATGTAGCATGGTGTTGGAATACGTAGGCTTCCTATGTATTCTCGAAGTATAACACAAAGAAGTGTTATCTTTCTCTAGTAAGATGTCTAAATACGCAATCTGCTTATCATTGAAGGTAGAAGTAAATTCCAAAAATTCTGTAGTGGCGTTAAGATGGTCAACGAATTCGACAGCTTGTACCTCATTACCTTTGAACAAGATGAAAATATCGTCAAGGTAACGTGTGTAGAAAGCAGAGTGTTTACTGAACAAGGGGTGGTTGAAAACTAATTGATGTTCCCACTGCGCCATTACCAAGTTCGCGACACTGGCCCCGTAGGGCGAGCCCATACCCACTCCCACTTTCTGAAGGTAGTAATTGTCTCCGAACATAAAAAAATTCCTTGGCAGAGTTAAATCCAACAATTCACAAACCCGTGAAATATCATAACTGCTAGCCTCCCTGGCTTTCAGTCTATCACATACCCACTCAATTGCTATTTCGTGCGGGATGCAGGTGTATAGATCTTTAACGTCCACTGTAAGGAAATTGTGACAATCTTCATATTCAATCTCCTTCATTCTGGACAGGAAGGTCCATGAATCCTTACAGACCTGCGTCTCCATAACTGTATACTTGCTAAGCAAGTGATCAACCACTTTAGCACAAGCGTAGGAAGGTGAACCTCGACTGTCAATCAGTGGACGCATGGGTGGGTCAGATAGATTTTGTGAATCTTGGGTATACCCGAAAAATAGGGGTCCTAGGGTGAGAAGTGGTCATGTAATGGTATAAATCCAGATTAATCCTTGATTCCAGAAACATTTCCTCAATTTGTTCCTTAATGATCCGATAGGCACCATTGATTTCATTCAGAGAACTCAGCATAAGAAGAGGTGTCCAATAAGGCCGACATACGGTCAAAGTAATGTTGTTATCGAAAATCACCACTCCTCCTCCTTTGTCGGGTTTACATATCGTAAATTGTTAGAGCAGAACATGTATAAGGTCAATTTCAGAATTAGTAGAAGTAGACACTCCTCGTGATTTAATGTTGTTACCATTCAAAACTTTCTTTGTTTTGGTACTTCTTATATCAACTTCACAGACTTGCTCAAAGGAAGACAAAAGAGGGTGAAGAGGGGGGTTGTACGTGCTTGGTATATGCAGAGGGTTAAGTACATCAGTATATGCTCCCCCACCCATCAAGAGTCTAAAGTTAAGCTTTCTAGTGAAGGTTTTGATGTCAATGATGGCTTTGACCAAATCAAATTTGTGGTGTGGGACATATGTATGACCCTTAGCCATAAGGTCTGCCATTTCAGACGTAATAGGTGTATTAGAGAAGTTGTAGACCTTAAAGTCACCTAAAGTGTTGGTACTGATAACTGGACCAAATTGGTCCTTGTTCACATTCATGCCATTAGATACAACAGGGGACAGTACTACTTCTTCGCTAGACCCTTCCTCACGTAAACTGGAAGACAGATGGTTGACAGTCAGTCCTCCTAACGGTTGGTCCTCCTCTGATTCGTTTGATTCGGCCACTGTCGTTGAGTTTTGGGTCTTGTTCCTAAAAAATTCCCCTGTGAGTTGGCATTATTATTACCATTAGTACTGTTCTTATTCTGTAACCTCTCACTCCTACGTAACTCTACTGGAGGGATACCTTCATTAAAAATGAGGTCTTCTTGTATTGTATTAGTGAAGTGGTCGTCTACATTGACAGTGTCCCCTAAATTAGGGCGTACGTTATAATTGGAACTGAGTGACCAAGGGTTCATCTTTCGAACTTGCCCCGAAGGGGGGTTAGGGTAAGCTGACCCTTCCCCATATGCTTTAGAATCCCTTTCCAACTTTTTAACCTTCACTGCCTTTAGTTTGGCTAGATAACTGTCAATACTACTAAACAGTCTTGTGTAATCAACCCTATACCGGTCAAAAGCCACATCCGCCTTTATGACCTTGTCCAAGGCATTTGCTTCTAAATTAAGCTCTTCAACCTGTAAAGAATAAAATTTAATCATGACACTTAGTAATTCAAACCCATGCCTGTCATACATAGCAATCAACTCTTGATGAAAAACAGATTTACTGACCAATCCAGTAGGGTACTGAAAATGTCTAAGGCCCTTTGGCACGATTTTCCGGACTAAACATTCATTAAAATAAGCAATTTCGAGTTGAAGTTTTTTAATTTTTAACATAATGTTGTCTAAAGTTTTTAACTTAACTTTCCTTCCAACGAGAATTGTCAACACGCTGGTGTCAGTTCCAACTTGGCTGGAGCAGGGACTTGTTATCCACCAACAGTGGTGAGTAATAGCTTTGCGAACTGCCCAGATTTTGCTAACTGGGTTTGTGCTAATCCATCATTTCAGCCTGAAAGTGTAACAGCAGGCATGCAAAGTACTGTTTCTGAACCCGACATAACTGGCAAGTTAAAAACTTTAGACAACATTATGTTAAAAATTAAAAAACTTCAACTCGAAATTGCTTATTTTAATGAATGTTTAGTCCGGAAAATCGTGCCAAAGGGCCTTAGACATTTTCAGTACCCTACTGGATTGGTCAGTAAATCTGTTTTTCATCAAGAGTTGATTGCTATGTATGACAGGCATGGGTTTGAATTACTAAGTGTCATGATTAAATTTTATTCTTTACAGGTTGAAGAGCTTAATTTAGAAGCAAATGCCTTGGACAAGGTCATAAAGGCGGATGTGGCTTTTGACCGGTATAGGGTTGATTACACAAGACTGTTTAGTAGTATTGACAGTTATCTAGCCAAACTAAAGGCAGTGAAGGTTAAAAAGTTGGAAAGGGATTCTAAAGCATATGGGGAAGGGTCAGCTTACCCTAACCCCCCTTCGGGGCAAGTTCGAAGGATGAACCCTTGGTCACTCAGTTCCAATTATAACGTACGCCCTAATTTAGGGGACACTGTCAATGTAGATGACCACTTCACTAATACAATACAAGAAGACCTCATTTTTAATGAAGGTATCCCTCCAGTAGAGTTACGTAGGAGTGAGAGGTTACAGAATAAGAACAGTACTAATGGTAATAATAATGCCAACTCACAGGGGAATTTTTTAGGAACAAGACCCAAAACTCAACGACAGTGGCCGAATCAAACGAATCAGAGGAGGACCAACCGTTAGGAGGACTGACAGTCAACCATCTGTCTTCCAGTTTACGTGAGGAAGGGTCTAGCGAAGAAGTAGTACTGTCCCCTGTTGTATCTAATGGCATGAATGTGAACAAGGACCAATTTGGTCCAGTTATCAGTACCAACACTTTAGGTGACTTTAAGGTCTACAACTTCTCTAATACACCTATTATGTCTGAAATGGCGGACCTTATGGCTAAGGGTCATACATATGTCCCACACCACAAATTTGATTTGGTCAAAGCCATCATTGACATCAAAACCTTCACTAGAAAGCTTAACTTTAGACTCTTGATGGGTGGGGGAGCATATACTGATGTACTTAACCCTCTGCATATACCAAGCACGTACAACCCCCCTCTTCACCCTCTTTTGTCTTCCTTTGAGCAAGTCTGTGAAGTTGATATAAGAAGTACCAAAACAAAGAAAGTTTTGAATGGTAACAACATTAAATCACGAGGAGTGTCTACTTCTACTAATTCCGAAATTGACCTTATACATGTTCTGCGTTCTAACAATTTACGCATATGTAAACCCGACAAAGGAGGAGGAGTGGTGATTTTCGACAACAACGATTACTTTGACCGTATGTCGGCCTTATTGGACACCTCTTCTTATGCGTTGAGTTCTCTGAATGAAATCAATGGTGCCTATCGGATCATTAAGGAACAAATTGAGGAAATGTTTCTGGAATCAAGGATTAATCTGGATTTATACCATTACATGACCACTTCTCACCCTAGGACCCCCTATTTTTTCGGTATACCCAAGATTCACAAAAATCTATCTGACCCACCCATGCGTCCACTGATTGACAGTCGAGGTTCACCTTCCTACGCTTGTGCTAAAGTGGTTGATCACTTGCTTAGCAAGTATACAGTTATGGAGACGCAGGTCTGTAAGGATTCATGGACCTTCCTGTCCAGAATGAAGGAGATTGAATATGAAGATTGTCACAATTTCCTTACAGTGGACGTTAAAGATCTATACACCTGCATCCCGCACGAAATAGCAATTGAGTGGGTATGTGATAGACTGAAAGCCAGGGAGGCTAGCAGTTATGATATTTCACTGGTTTGTGAATTGTTGGATTTAACTCTGCCAAGGAATTTTTTTATGTTCGGAGACAATTACTACCTTCAGAAAGTGGGAGTGGGTATGGGCTCGCCCTACGGGGCCAGTGTCGCGAACTTGGTAATGGCGCAGTGGGAACATCAATTAGTTTTCAACCACCCCTTGTTCAGTAAACACTCTGCTTTCTACACACGTTACCTTGACGATATTTTCATCTTGTTCAAAGGTAATGAGGTACAAGCTGTCGAATTCGTTGACCATCTTAACGCCACTACAGAATTTTTGGAATTTACTTCTACCTTCAATGATAAGCAGATTGCGTATTTAGACATCTTACTAGAGAAAGATAACACTTCTTTGTGTTATACTTCGAGAATACATAGGAAGCCTACGTATTCCAACACCATGCTACATTTTTCTAGCTGTCACCCTTTTACACAGAAGCGTGCTGTTGTCAAGGGTCAGCTTGTCAGGGCAGCAAGGATCATCAGTAGGGATGACATGTTTGAAGTTGAATGCACCACTCTTCAAGGGATGTTCCTGAGTCGGGGTTACCCCTCTAAACTCATCAATGACCTAATTGAGGAAGTTACTTGTAAAAGGAGGTCTAAGGTTTATGTACCACTTTTACCTAGTAAGGATGGAGTCTCCTCTACCTGGCCATCAACTGAGGTTAATTTGGTTAGTTCAGGCATTGTTGATGTATCTTTAGAGGTGGATTTACCTAGATTCATTACTACCTTTGCAATGGATAGTGACATTTTGTGGAATATTGTTAGGAAGAACTGGCAATTATTTAGGGCGGACCCAGGAGTATTTTCCAAACTTGGACTGTGTCCTAAAGTCACTTATAGGAAGGATAAGAATCTCAAGTCATGGTTCGAGATGAAACCCCCTACCACTAGATCTCCGGGTATGTTTAAATGCCACGCTTGTTAATTTTGCAATCTGATTACGGAATCTAGTAGATTTTCAGTGAACAACACAGAGTATAAATTGAAATATAGGAACAACTGTAATTCTAAGATGTTACTATACTTAGCGGCATGTCAGAATTGCCCAGCTTACTATGTGGGGAAGACTGAACGTAAATTGAGGGAGCGTATCTACGAGCATCAGTATGCTATTAAGAAACAAAAACTAACCAACGCCCTCGCTAAACACGTAGTTGAGTTCCCCTCTCACCATTTTAAATTTATTGCCATTGACCAGTTGGTTGTGGACAATAGAGGTGGTCCAGTTTCACTGAAGTTGTTGGCGCTTGAACTTCATTGGCAGATAAGGTTGGAGGCTTACCATTCCCCTGGTCTCAATGAAGCTTGTTCCATCTCTTGCTTGTTGAGTCTTAATAGTCTCAAAAGGTAGAAGCGGGCATTTGTATTTTCTTAGCCATACAACTGGTGGCATGGGAGGTTTTTTAGTGTACCCTTTCCTAGTCTAATAGTTCTATTTTCCCCTTTGTCTTCCTAGTGTATTTAGATTTTTGCATCTTGGTTAGGTAATCATCTGAGACTGCACTATGTACTGGGATGTTATATTTCTTGTATGTTCAGCTGAAAATTGCTATATTTACTCTGCTGGTTGGGGTTCGTATTTGTATGCATTTTCCACGAGGTTTGTTCTTTAACTATCTACATGCTGTGTTTTGCGGTTGCTAATATGCACCCTAACACTAACTTTAATTTACAACACAGTGTGTTATATTCTTATTTTATGTTTATATGTAATTTAAGTATTTCCATTTGTGACAAACAATATGTTTATTTTCAGTTCTGGATATGTGCACTGTATAATTTAGTGTTTATTGATTTTTTTTGTATTTGAAGTATTTTGCCTTTAAGGCTTTTAATTAACAATCAGCCACACAGCTGATGACCAATTTTGGTTTTTAAAAAGAAGGAGGTGGGATTATTAACGTATTCTGAAGAAGTCTGCTTAAGAAGCAGACGAAAAGCGCTTCAAGGAATATTTAATAAATTTGTGGTTCTTATTTTAGCTACTCGTTTCAGCCTGGTGGTTATTGAATGGTCACTGACCTGTCCGTACAGTACTTCTAACTATTGTTGGAGTCCCACAACTGCTTCAGTGTTTTGTTTTACTAGTTTTCCGTGGAAAGTGTTGCTTTTACCTGGTCGGATGAGTCATAGTCTGCATCCTGTCTAGGCCTTTTACCAGGAGGGGGGGGTGGGACCCCCTGATCAGAGTGATTAGGTCTTCGGCCATTTTGAGCATTTGTTTCTTAGGCATGGAGGCCTGCCCTGGAGAATGCTGTATTTGTTTCTTTGATTTTACAGGAGGCTTAGACGTAGCTGAGGGTTTAATGCTTAACTGAGTAGGTCTGAAGACACCCTCTGAAGCTATGAGTTGCTCAGCTACTCCGGATCCCATCTGAAAGGTTAGTCTCGACAGGCTGAATAACTTGTGCATCCGAAGGCCCAGCCATCTCCATGTGGGAGTCAGAGACGGCCTGTGGTTCTACAGAAGCGGTCGTCAGGGGCTGCGAAGGCGCCTCGCTGAAAACAGGAGAACTGGCGACTGGCCTAGAAGAGGCTTCATCGTCAGTTTTGGGCCTCGGATGCCTATCCTTGTCTTTGCACTTTTTGAGCATTCCGGTCGTCGGAAGTTCCGACGGCATGGTATAATTGAATTTTCTACCAAAATAATATCGGGCAAAATCAAACCGACGTTTAATAGTGCGCTTGTTAAACCTAGCACAAAACCGACAACCAGTGACGTCGTGGTCTGGGCCTAGGCATGGGATACAATAGGAATGGAAATCCTTATGAGGTATTTGCTTCCCACAAGAAATACAGTTATTAACTTTTACTGACATCGGTCTGAGGCAAGAAAAAGTTTCCCCAACGGGGTACTTAGCTTTGTAGAAGACTTTGGTTCTGGATTCGGAATGGAAATCTCAGGAGACGGCCGACCGGCACTTGCGAACTGCTTTTGCTTCGGGAACCGTGCGGCAAGAAAGACTGAAGAAAATGGCGTCGGCTGCATCTTATATACCTCTGTCGCACTGACGTCAGGGAGGAGGCGACAGTAACCGTCGCAGGACTAAGACTTTGGAACTTAGGCCGACTGAGGAACCGCCTGACGGCAGGATAACCCAAATGTAATGACTGCAGCAGTGTAACACGATGATCATCAGTGAGGGAAATGGGAGTGTTCGGAGTTCCTCTGGCCTACCCATAAACTAAGCCCATTGCTATCTAAATAGGTCCATTAAAACAGTAACATGCTTTTATTGTAGGAAATACTGCTCCATTAAACCTTTTAGGCAAAGACTTATGAAAGTTACAATGTACTGTCTATTGTACTCCAGATGGAGTTTTTCTTGACATTCTGAATTAACCCTCTCCTTTGGGACTATACGCAACTGATATTTGTTCAGCTGATGATACCCTTTTTGCTGCAATGACATCAGAACAGACAGTAGATATTGTATATTTGGAAAGATTGGAAACAGTCCCGCCACAGCTCTGGACTACTCATGAAAATGAGGTAGAACTCAAAGGATAGCCAACCTGTAAAGGTAGTTTTAAAACCTATGAGTGCCTGCTTATGGCAGTCCAGTATCCTATGTTAAATGAAATAGAAAAATGAATCAAACCTGTCATTTCTGCATTACTCCAGCAGGGAATAATTGTCCCAACCTGAAGCCAATGTAACATGCCTATATTACCAGTCAAGAAAATAGGCAAAAGCACATACAAATTTGTGCAAGATCTTTGAGCAGTTATTCCACTAGTAGTACCAACTTTTCCTGTAGTCCAGAACCCTACCACAATATTAAGTCTGATCATAAAAACTGTCACTACTTTCTCAGTGATAGAAATTTCTTCTGTTTTCTTTTCTATTCCTACACACGCTTGCATTTACATATACAGGACAGCAATATACATAGATGAGATTCCAACAACGTTATGTAGAAACACCTACTCTTTTCTCTAGAGTGATGAAGAAACAGTTGGACAAAATTTCCTTCCCATGTAAGTCTACTCTAATACAGTATGGAGACAGCTTACTTCTGGCTTCAGATTCTAACTACAATTGCAAACAAGACACCGCTTTTCTCCTGCCCAAACTAATAGAATTAGGATTTAACATTAATAAAGGCAAACTGCAGTTGTGGAAACCCTAGGTTCAACATTTACCACACCTTATTTCAGAAGGCTCTAGGCAAATTTTATCCTCATTCATTACTGCAATACAAACTGTACCACTCCCTACAAAACTACAACAGCTGAGGGCTTTTCTGGGACTGACAGGTTACAGTAAACAATGGATTTCTAACAATGCAGAAGTAGTAAAAATATTAATAGAATTATTAAAGAAAGAAGCTCCTGAACCACTACCATGGCAAGATTAGCAAGCTTTTGTCCACTTAAAAACTTTATTTTCAAATTTTCCTGCTCTTGTCTTGCCTGATTACTGAAACAGATTTTTCTTATTCTATTGTGAACAAAATAAAGTAGTATTAGAATTATCAGCTCAATGAATAAATTATGGTTTTAGATTTTTTGCCTATTTCAATGCAAATCTTGATCCTGTAGTAGCAGCCTTCCCCCACTACTTTAGGGACGTAGCCAGGAGCGGCCTTATGTCAACTGGTGCCCTAGGCAAAAGGGCTCCACGGCGCCCCCTACCACACTATCTGGTGCCCCCATCCTGGTCTACCTACAACAAATAAATACTAGAAAAGCACCTCTGCTACAGCAGCGCCCTAGGCGGTCGCCTAGTTGGCCTATGCCTAAGGCCGGCTATGGACGTAGCTATGATGGCATGCTTACTAGAAATGGTGACTGTTCTCACTCTTGGGCAGGAGGCTTACATGGCACTTCTGCATTTTGTAGAACTGTTACTAAGGACCAAAACACAACATTTATCTACTTTACGAATTGTCTTTACTTAACAATCCTTCTTTACAGATCATTAAATATCCACCCCTTAACCCTGCCTTTTTAATTCCTAAAATGGAGAAAGGAGAACTGCATGATTGTGTTTTTGTAGTTAATTATGTGTTTCCTCCTACAGCTGATCTGAAAGATGTGCCATTACCAAAACCCAAATGGCTTTTTTTTTATGGATCCTGTGTTCGCAGAGAAGATTTTGCTTTAGTAGCAACCTATTCCATGTGTATTCAGGTCAGAATTTTGCTGACAGGACAACTGAATTGAAATGCGTCTGCTCATATAGCTGAACTTGTAGCTATTACTGAAGCATGCAAACTAGCAAAGGATATGCTCATGCGGAACACTTTGGAGAGAAAGAGTGTATCTAATATCAGCAGGGACCATCATTAAAAATGCTATTTTTGTTCATGAACTACTGGTTGAATTGTTATTACCAAAACAGACAGCAGTGGTGAAATGTGTGCACATAAAATGTTGATTTATACATTTTAAACTGTTTCATAGATATGACAACTAGACAAGCCACATTGTCTTATTCTGTTCACACTTTACTTTTGCAGCAATTTTGTGAAGCTAACACACCAAGATGATGAATTTGAAAGGGTGAGGTGGATTTATGCTGGCTGCAACCATTCTCTGGATTCTTGTGGTGCCACCCAGATGGGCAGCTGGTAGCCCCATGCAATTTTCTAGTTCAATTGGTTAAAGCTTACCATTTACCTTTTTAACTTGGGGAAAAATGCACTAGCAAAACAAATTCTGAATGACTGGTACATTTCAGAAGTCAGTCAGCATTTTGTAAACAACTGTATCAATTGTTTAGATTATAATGTGTCAAAAAGCATACCGGTACCCAAAGAGTCTTTGAAAAAATGTAGGAACCGTTTTGTTGCCTTCAGTGGGACTTTGTTGAGCTCCTACAATCACAAAAGTTTAATATATCTTAATGATTCTTGATATTTTTCTGGATGGGTAGAAATTCATCCGTGTGCCAAGAATGATGTAATTACAGTAGCTAAAAAATTACTTTTTGAAATTATACAAAGATTTAGTGTACCTTGTATAAAATCAGACCAGGGAATACATTTTACAAGTCAAGTGATTTAACAAATCAGTAAGACACTGAATATAAAAATGCAATACCATTGCCTACATAGTCCACAAGCTTCGGGGATTTTAGAAAGCAAAAATCACACTGTGAAGCTAAAACATGCAAAGTTGTGTGAGGAAGCTGGTCTTAAATTACCAAAACCTGTACCCCAAATTCTATTTAGTGTAAGAAGCGAAGTTAGTTCTACTAGGAAGTTTTACCCTCAAGTGATTCTCATGGGAAAACCCATGAGAATGCCTGCCACATCCATACCCAAACATTTGGAGGCACAAAATGTAGATGAATCCGTTTTTCTTTATTGCAAGTCTCTCCAGTCTGTCTTCCAGCATCACCATAAGAAAGATTTGGAGGCTTAGTAGCAGCCTACAATTAATGACCAGTGGGATTTGCAACCAGACAATAAAGTCTTCATCAGGCCTTCTTCCTGAAGAAACACCTCATCTCCACAATGGAAGGAACCCTTCTGGGTTTTGTTCACTATTTACTGCCGTTACATGTAAAGGTCAATCCCCTTGGATCCCTGTATCACACATTAAGTAGGCCCTCCTTTATGATGAATGTAGACAAGATACCATTGAGATTACTCTTGTCGAGACTGCAGATCCAATTGCAAATTGTACCAAACAAAAACAGAGAAACAATTGTATCTGGGGATGAAGTTTACAAACTTTTTAGCAATGTTATTGTGGTTGGGGTTGAAAGTTAAATCTAGTGATATGACATCATCATCCTGGTAGGAGATAAAACTCAGTAATTCTTCTTCTACTTCAAAGTTATCTTCATTAACCTCATAATCTGAAATGAATATTAATGACTCAGCAGCAGCATGTTTTATGAACAATAATTAGAAGTCAGCCTGAGAAATGGACAATGAATCAAGTGACCGAGTATCACTTATGGAGTCACAAAAGGTAGAAACTTCAATGTGGGGTGTCATTGCAAACTGATTTTATATGACCTATAGAAGAGCCATTCATTATCTGTGGTTGCAGTTTTTGGAAAACCCCCTCAGCCCAATCTGCTTGATATTTGTAAGCACTCATTATTGGGACAGTTGTGATGAGCCACTGGAACTGTAAGTACTGAGAATTTCTTTTTTATCAGAGATAAGCATTTTATAAAAAATTACAGACAGATGTTTAGTCAGAATTGAACCAAGAAAACCAGACTGGCATCCCAAATGTAATACTTTTCTGCTGCCTTATATGCCTATGCAAAAACTTTGAATGTCCCTGACTGTTGGGTGTGTGCACATATACCTCCTGCACACGATGAGGGTATCCCACTGATCTCCATACTAGTGAATGAACCAGAAGTTGGGGCAGCATTTTGTACTATCTTCTTAACCAGAAATGGGAAAGCCGCACATAATTCTACCTCTCTTTCAGTAATTCTACTCCAGTTATCAATGACTGCTAAAGGACATACTTTTTATGTTAAAAATGGAATACTTTTTGTCGGATGGAGTACTAGCAATTTTACTCGAAAAAATATTTGATGAGGCTAGAGGACTATGGATGGTAGTATTACATGAATTTTACTATGTTTATGGAGATTAAGCTTATACCTGGTTACCAACAGACAGATTGGGTTGTTGATATATAAGCTGTGTTATTCAGCTATACGACACACAGAGACTTCACCTAGTGGAAGAATTTATAATGCTTGTCGCAAGAGGGAGACAAAGGAAATTAAAAATCCAGTTGAAAAAACAGATGCTTCTTGAGTATATCATCATGGCGCAGAAAAGCATGATGATATACATCATCATGCTGTAGAAAAGACTGCATTTAAAAGGACTGGCACCCACAGATCTGGGTGATGACTATTTCTGGAGCTGAACTTATAGATGTTTACGGGGCTGTGAAGTAAATATGGGAATTGAGAAAGTTGTATAAATTATTAGAAATATTAAGCAATGTTATTTTTGAATCAATAAATCAGATTACAACTGAAATAACTGTCATGCGCAGTGTGGTGCTGCAGAACAGAATGGCACTTGACTTCACCCTTGCTACTAAGGAGGGTACATGTGCACTCATTAACATGGAGTGCTGCTCATTTATTCTAGATAACGTGCCATTTGCAGTCGCCTAGAGTTCATACAGAAGGTCACTAAACTGTCTCATGCTAAAGAAGCAGACACTTCTCAGTAAGTATGGTTAAACAACTTGTTCTCTTGCTGGGTAAGAGGTATTTTAACATTTTTCATGTTGACTGCAATTATTAATCAAAAAATGTTCATATTAGAACGAAAGCTGAATCACTGCCACTGAACTCATTAGTTAGGAGTTACAGTGAAGAAAATAATGACAAAATATTGTATGATTTTAGTAGGCAGTTATTATTCAAGATGTCATTTTATTCCGTCGAAACAACATGGTTTTACTACTAATGAGACTATACTTGTAAAGAGATTGTATAAACATTGTGCATGCCAAGGACAGAAATAAAATGTATGTGAAGAATGTTTGATAGCAAGTAAAGAAGTGTCTGTTCATTTCAGGAATTGTTGTTATTGCCCAGTCATAAAAAAGTATGACTTGAAGTGATGCTTCAGAGCATTGGAAGGGGGAACATGAAGTGAAAAGTGTATGAGGACAAATGTTTAACGAATATTCTATTTTGAAGTTCATTTAATTTCAAAATGGATTCCTGACAGAATCCCAGACACATCTACACAGACATGGAGAATACAGACAGACTCCCTATCCACAAAGTTCATCTCTGTCCATATTCAAACGCAACTTAGATCTGGATGGGAAACAGAAGATTTACCCCAGGACTGCCCTCTATACTACTACTAATGGACAGAGGTAGCTTCTAAATGCTTTATCCGATGCATGGGTCCACTCAAATTATCTATGGTATGATCCCAGTTACTCTCATTAGGGGTTATATATAATTATCAAAGATGGCATGGGTAATGCCAATCTATAACCAAATTGGGTAAGTTATTGTGAGTACAAAAAGGGAAATTAACTAGGCTTAAAATGGCCTGCAAGGGCAGTTAGCCTAGTACTTACCTATGGACATATGACAGTTTTGATCTTCTGATGACTTATTTCCTGCCAACATAAAAGTGCCAGCATGGCCAGTACAGAAATTTCTATTATGGAATTTGGAACTTGTGCCTAATATGGAAAGTGCAGATAGAGAGTAAGGAGATTTTAGATAGCAAAAATAATGTAGAGGTTTTCATTTCTAACTGGTCAGTGGCTGCAAAATATTAGCAACAATATTGTTTTTTAGTCAAAATAATATAAATGAAGAAAGCTTTTTATGCTCTGGGAGAAAGGACCTTGATCACTTTTTCCTCCGACATACGTGTGCTCAGTGCAATAAACAATACTATTCTTCTCTGCTGAACTGTGTTGTCTAAAGTTACTTTTGGTACCATAACATTAAATTGTGCAAGTAATAGATATTAAGATTCATTAAAATAGAATGTTAATGTTACCTTCTCCTCTCACAGTGAGTTTAGTGCACAGTTGCTACAATAGTACAGAAATGGGTAGTACAGGAACTCCAGGAGTATTCTGTTCTACCCAGGGTGGGAGTGGGGAAGGTGGAGTTGGAATTTAGTATCAAGTCAGCATTCTAGGATGATGTACACCCACTGTTATGTTACCCAAAGGCTTTGAGATCTGGTCTACTGCCTTTGGTGATCCCAAAAGTTAGTCATTTCCCTTAGCATCAATAACCTGCTTTTTGGGATGTTGATTACATGAATTCTGTAGCCTAATCTTCACAGATAACTAAATACTTCTTTGTACAAGTTCTTCCATTACTGAAATGGAAAATAACTAACTGCAAAATTAACAATGCTTGTTAGTGAGTTACAATTCACAAATTGCATGTCAGTCTCATTAAGAACAGAGCTATGTTGTTTGGTGATACTGCCAGCTTTATAAAGCTAGAAACAAAAGAAAACTATGTTAGAACTCATTCATCTAACCAATGAAAACTGTGAGAAAGGTATTATGAAAGACAGTACAATGCTGGGTTTCATGCCAAATGGTAAACTCAGAAGGTAGACATCATGTTTCTAGTATACATGTAGCTGGGATGGTAAGAGCTGTGCACAGTTCTTGTGGCTTTACAACGAAGTTGAAAGAAAATGTTAAGAGAGGTTTAGTGGTAAGGGTAGAGTATAAAGAAGCGTACATAAACTCCCCAAAGCAAAGACAGGAGATCATATGATATGGGCTTGTAGCATTGTTAAGGACTGATGGGGGTCAGCTAAGGACGATAAGTAAAGATGGGCATATGGGTGGCAACTTAAAGACTGAATTCTAACTTTTTAAGGTGCACTTTTACTTAAAATAGAATATAGTAAGATGTTAGAAAAAGCTGTGAGAGAAATATGGCAGGTAAGTCAAGAGTGAATTTCAGGAGAGTTAGAATGTAGACTGGGAGCTGTAAAGAGGGTGGACACGAGACATGGGTGGACCTAGTCAATCAATTGTCTTTCCAGCAGTTTGCATTCATTCTGAGCTGGGAATTTCTTGTGCCTACTTATTTGAACTGTTCCTTTCTGAAATTGGTGCGCCTTGTTGCTGCAGCACAGACCAGATTCAGGCCTGCTGAATCTAGCTTTGTTTGTATAACTTGAGCACTGACCCAGGCCATCTTTTTTGGAGAAGGTTCCCCTACACCTTAGCAGCAGGAGTGTGCAGTTAGAACTTGTCTGACTGAAGACTGCTGGAGCAGGGCTCAGTTTTGAGCTTTTTTCTGGTTAACTGGGTAACTTGTTTAAATCAGTTGTTCATTTTCTATTGTTTTATATATATATATATATATATACATATACATATATATATATATATATATACATATATATATATATATATACATATATATATATATATATATATATATATATAAAAAATAAAAAATGCATTCTATTCATCTGCTTTTACTGTATTTGTGTTTCTTCCTACTTTATTACTAGTGGCATTGACTACAACTCTGATCTGAGATATATAACAATAAGTATCCTTCTCTCTGCATTTAAAGAGTTTTTCTGCATTTAAAGAGTTTTTTTGACTGTATCTGCTTTATTTTCTGGAAAAAAATATATATACTTGTTTCTCACCTTTCTAAGCTAGTATAGTCCAGTTTTCAGGTTAAGTGCTGAATTCAGGGCTGTGTTACAAATCTCTGTGTTTGTCCATACCTTACTTGGATAGAAAGAAGTTTCTCTGTGCACCTGTGAGAGGGGAGCTTTGAGCAGCCCATCTGTCCCTGGAGGAGTGGTTTCAGCCCAGAAATTAGTAGTTTATTGGCCATTTTGGGCTAATTTCTCTCTCTTTCATTTCCCTGCTATAAATACCACATTTGCCAGGTTTTGCACACCAGGCAGCGCCGGCTAGCTAGGGTATAACTATTCCCGGGTCCACAAAGTCTCCTCTTCAATTTTTCCCTTGGAACTAGACAAACCTTCAACTTAAGCACTCAAGCCATTCATTTCTCAGCCCAGCACTTGCTCAAAACTCATAGCAAGCACTTATAAACCCTAGCACTAGACCCTCTATACTGTACAGAAGGACAAGGCTCTATTCAACCTAACCAGCAATCCAGTAAAACAGTTCACTGTACCTATCCAGGCATGTCCAAAGGGCAGTTTCAAGTGTACTCTCCAGTCCAACTGGTGAATCTGGGCATTTTGAGGCAATGTTACAACTGCCTCATGTACACAGACAACCCTCTCCTCCTACCACCAAACACTAATACATGCGAGAGATGCAATTATACAGCCAAATTGGAGGCTAAGCTCTCTCAACCCAAGGCTGGATCAGACAGTCAAGAGGAGAAGGGAAATACTTGCATCACACCACCAGTCTCACATAGACCCATTAAACCAGCACCAGCAAAAAACACACATAAATACACGAAAACATACATGGAGGCTCTAAATAAAAATCTGCAAAAGCAACAGAGACCTCCAAAGCAGACATCCAAGCAACCTCCCCCCCCAAATACAAATCATGAAACACATACTTCACAAAACCAGTGTGCCATGCAATCACAACCCTTAAGGCAAAATAACATACCCAACATACTAGTAATAGATGACTCTATAGTCAGGCACACTGACGTCCCACTCACTAGGCTGAATAAGGAGAAGGTTACTGTTAGCTGCCTGTCAGGTGCCAGGATCTGCCACATAACACAAGCACTCAGGTCACTCCAGAACAAGTACAAATATGACTCTGTCATTGTCCATGTTGGTGTGAATGACCTGAGCTGTACTTCCCTGGACTACATGAAAAGAGACATGGAAAAGCTCTCTGATCTTGTGGCCCAGGCCAATATGACCCTGATCCTGAGTAGCATCCTGCCCTCACCAAGAATGATACCACAGTATAAAGAAAAAATTATCAATTTCAACAATTAGCTAAGTTTCTGGTGTCATTTAAAGGGGATCCAGTGTCTGTCCGCCTGGGATGAAATACTCGACAAGCCACGCTGCTTTGCTAGAGACGGCTTGCACCTGTCACCCTTACGCTTTCAAATACTGGCCAAGGCTCTTGCCACCCTCATAGTGCCTTTTTTAGGCAAGGCTCAAAAGACAAACCCACTGCCATAAATAGCACAAGTAACAAAAAACTGAAGGTAATGCTACTCAATGCCAGAAGTCTAAACCTCAAAATGCACGCACTCGAGGCACTCCTCAGTATGGAGAAAATCGATATATGCGCAGTAACAGAAACCTGGTTTAAGGTTCCAGAGAGCACCCCAGCACTACCAGGCTACAACTCATACCATACATTTCGGACACAGAACCCGGACCGAAATACAAAAGGTGGGGGCGTATCCATATTCATCAAGGATACCCACACCTCTAGGTTAGTGGCACAGCACGATGCTTCAGAGATCATCCACGTGCAAAACTGCAATTCAAATTGTAGCTTGCTACAGATCACTCACCATGTCCCAGGACCCCCATTCTGCATTTCTGGAAACACTGGGAAATATAAAGGTCCTACCAAACACCCTAATATTGGGTGATTTCAATTACCCAAACATTAATTGGGAGAACTACTCAAGTACTAACTCCCTTGCCCAACATTTCCTAGAATTTATAAACTCAAATGCCCTGGATCAACTGGTCAACACTCCTACCAGAGGTGATAACATACTGGACCTGGTCATCACCAACATGGGCGACCGGTGCTCCACACCGGAGGTCAACCCCTCACTGGTTAGATCGGACCATATTATCCACATTCCACCCCCACCTCTGGACAAGGAAACCACTGTGAAAACACTTTCAAAAGCAAACTTCATGTTACTTAAGACCGAGGTGGAAAGCTTCAAAGCCCCCATGCTATAGGATAACATTGTCCAAGTTGCAAAATCCTTTACTAATGCATTCTACGGGCACCTACAAGAATGCATGGATCGTGCTATCCCAAGCAAAACCAAGACTTGCTCCTCTAAAAAAAGGAAACCAATCTGTTGGACTCCTGCCATAAACAAGCTATACAACAGAAGGAGGAAACTTGTACAGAAAAGAGTAAAATCCCAAGAAGGGAAGACATCCCTGATCAGTATCAGCAAGAAACTATGATCCCTCATAAAATCATCCAAGGCGAGTTTCAAAAGAAAAATTGCCAAGGACTCCAAAGATAACCACAAGGCATTCTTTAGCTATGTCAAGAATTTAAGTGGCAATGCTCAGATCTGCTCGGAGTTAGTGCAGAACGGTACAAAATACACTGAATTGACCGATATTGCCAACATCCTGGCAGACAGGCTCACCACCCTCTCACCCCCAAAAGAGCCCATAACCATACCAGAAGAATGTAGAGCTCCTGAAATCACAGACACTCAGGTTAAAACAGCCCTCTCCAAAGCCAAAAACACAGCATCAATGGGACCGGATGGTGTCCCAGGCTGCGTCCTACACGAGCTCAAAGATGAACTAATCCCTCACCTAAACACACTGTCCAAACTCAGCCTCTCCACAGGTTATGTACCCATAGAGTGGCGCACAGCAACATCTCACTCATCACCTTGGGCGTAAAAGAAGGATTAGTAAGCAAAGACACCCTGTTTTTACGAAAAACCAAAAAAGGAGGACAAGCCATAAGGGCTTGAAGCTCAGACATCTGTCTGGTTGAAGTAAAGGCTAACAACAGAACAGTCTTCCAAGAACAGTGCTGCAAGGAAGCTGAAGCTGCAAGCTCAAATGGAGCCAGAGCCAGTTTCTCCAAAACAAAATTAAGATCCAAGGGAGGAGGAACAGGTTTCCTCTGTGGTCTAATGATAAGGATGCCTTTAAGAAATTGTTTTGCCTCAAACCTAGAAGCTAAAGGAGGAGATAAAGGCAGACAAGCAGAGACAGCTAACAAGTGGGACTTAATGGAGGAATAAGCTAACACATCACTGAGCAATTCACACAAATAAGAAAGAACCACAGGAACATCCACAAAGAGTGGTTCCAGGTTACGTGAAAGACACCAGACAGAAAACCTCTTCCATTTGGATAAGTAGGATTTCCTAGTATTGGGTTTCCTGGCCTCCTGTAGAACCCTAAGCACACCCTCAGAGAAAAGATGTCTATAAGGAATCAAAATCCTATCACCCACAGAGTCAGATGAAGAGTGGACAAGTGGGGATGGATTAGAGATCCTTTGTCTTGTGTGAGTAGGTCCACTCTGTGAGGTAATTTGTAATGACTGCACTTGGCAAAATGCAGAAGAAGAGGGAACCTGTCTTGGCCAAAAATGAGTCACCAGCAAGAATTTTGGTCTGTCTTGTTGAATCTTAAACAGAACTTTTGGAATGCGGGGAGGGTGCATACAGAAACATCCCCTTCTAAGAAATTGAGAGGGCATCCACATTCCAAACCAGAGGACTTGGGACTCTGGCACAAAACTGAGGAAGCTGCATGTTCAGAGGGGAGGCAAAATGATCTACTTGAGGAGTACCCCACTTGTGGGCAATGTCCAGAAACACATCCCTGTGAAGAATCCATTCATGGAATTGAGTCAAGGACCTGCTCAGAGTGTCTGCCACATAGTTTTGTATGAGGGAATATAAACTGCCTGAACAGTCAAAAGATACTGTTCCGCAACTTCGCAAACCATGAGAGTTAGCCTGCAAAGAATGTAAGGTGTTGTCTGTGAACACTGAGAGGGCCTGGGGAAAGAAGAGGATGGAAAGCTTGAAGGGCTAGCAGAAGTGCTCTCATCTCTTTGATGCTGGCGCACTCTTTGCTGAAGAGGACTGTACTTTCATAGTGCCAAAAGTTGCTCCCCAACCTATGTCTGAAGCGTCTGTGAACAGTTCTTGAGATGGAAGAGGGGAATGGAAGGGAAGGACTGGGTTTAAAGACAACTGCTGAATCCACTAGAGAAGTTCCTTTTTTAGAAAGGGAAGAAGAGGAACTGAAAATTCTACGGGATGCGCATGTTGTAGCCAGACTGATTTCAGGAACTACTGAAATTTCATGTGGAGTTTGGATAAAGGTAACATAGTGTTGGTGGATGTCATAATTACCAGCTGTCTCAAAAACCTTCTGGCTGTGACAGAGGAAGAAGATTTTGAAATAAGGAAATGACAGTCCAAGCCTTTGGCAGAGGCAGGGATGTCAACATAAGCACTGTCTGAATCCTGCACCCCCAAGAAAATATGATCTTGAGAATGTGTTGGAGAAGACTTTTTGAAATGTATTAACCCCAGGCTTTGCAAAAAAGTAATGGCAAACTGAAAAAATTGCAGTAATGTCTCTGGAGAGGATGCTAGAAACAGGAGGTCATCCAAGTAAGCGAATACTTGGATGACTTGAAACTTGCAAAATGCAATCACAAGATCTAGGCATTTGTTAAGTACCCTTGCGGAAGGAGAGAAGCCAAATGGCAAAGCAGAGAACTGAAAATACCAGGAAGCAACAAAGAAACCTAATCCTTGATATCCAGAGAAGCCATGAAAGCCTGAGGAAGGAATAAAAGAAACAAGGTCTGTAGAGATAACATGCAAAAGGAAGAAACCTTCAGAAAGGTATTTAGGTGTGAAAGATCCAGAATGGGTCTTCAAGGACCCTACTTTCTGGGCACCAGAAACATTCTAGAATAAAACCCTTTTCCTCTTTGGGCCTGTGGAATATCTTGAATAGTTTCCTGACGTAACAGTTCTCAAAGCACCTCTGGAAATAAATGTAGCTGTTCCTGAGGTGGCTGAGGAATGCCCATGAAGGGAAGAAGGGATTTCCAAACCAGGAAGTACCATGTTTCTGGATGACATGTAAAACCCCACAATAAAAAGCAGCAGAAATAGAAAAGAGAAAGCCCCAAAGAGGCACTTATCTGAATGGCTTGATACACCAGCAAACAACTTGGGCAAGCAGACTGACTATCGAAGATGGCATTCAGACTGGAGGCAGAGAAGTTCTGCGGAAGGTATATCCAGATGTAGCTTTTAAGCTATACATATGCGAGGAGCACGCATGCAATGCACAGCATACCTTAAGGTAGTTGAATGCTTTGGTATGCTGGCCAGATGTCGGGCCGACCTTGGCGGGGAATCCCTCATGTTAAGAATACTGCAACAGTAGAACAGAATGACCTTATCAGTAATTCTACCGTTAATACTAAATTCCCCTGGCCCAGTCAGCTCTGTAGCACACAGACTAAAGACAGTACTATTGTTTAAATAAACCTACTATAACAGTAGATGTTCAAAACAATTACTCATGCAGTACTAACACACTCTATCCTGCATCTTTTCTTGCCCTTTCCTTGTCGGTTTGCTAATAGCGTTTCTTCTTTTACCTTATCTGTTTGCCAGGGTGGGGTTTCATTCACCCCTGTCTTTTTCTCCTTGCACATACATAGTACATTTGGGCTCAAGCCTTCCCTTCCTGAGAGGCAAAAAAACTTGGACTTGCTATGTCTGCCTTTCTACCGGCACTCCCTTGTGCATCCTCAGATGTACAAGCCCTTATGCGGCATGCCATGTACCTGTCTCTCCAGTGCCTCAAAGGGCAAGACCACTCCCCCCTCCAAAGATATGTAAGCCAGAACTGACTGCACACTCTCACTCTCCCTCATTGGATCTTATGGAACATTACAGTTAGTCAGTCCCAGGTTGTCTGGGTTGTAATCAGGCATTTCTCTTTTTTAGACAGTGTAAATGGCAGTGTTCCAACTGTAGGTGCTTCATTAAGTAGAAATAACCAACTGAACACCACATACGAGTCACTTTTTATCAGATGACTGGGGAAACTGGCAACAGAGGATTTCTTTTTCCTTCATACTGGGGTGAAATAACCACACAGCTGATTACATTCATAGCAGGAGTGCAGGAAACCAAGGCCTTTTCTTGGGAGTGCAGCGGGTTTTATCACAGATGAGAAAGACAGTGTTTATAAAATTTCAAGGTGGATTCAAGTGAAAGTTCACTCTGACAGCTTTTAGTCAATTATACCAGATATTTCAGTATCATAATTTTCTAAGAAACTGATAAAAACTGGAAAATATTATTTTCTACTGAAATGCCAGCATCTCTGCTTTGTTTTCATCTTTTTTTTAGGATAAAGCTGTCAAAATCAGGAATGTCATAAAAAAGTCAGGCAAGTGGCAACTACATCCATGTCACTATAATAGCCCGTTAGCTTAATTACTAAAAAAATGAAAAGAAGGCAGGAGGTAGTATCAGGACTATATATATATATATATATATATATATATATATATATATATATATATATAGGTAATTGAAGAGGATGGCAGAAAGCAGGTGTTCTTAAGTGTATGCCAATTATTTAAAAGAGAAAACAGATGGTCTCTACCAGAAAATGTGGTCTCTTGGAGATAAAGCTTTAAGTATTTATCAGTGAAACTGTTTAAGGCAAAAATAATAATGAATCATAAAACTGGAATGCAGAGAACCAGAAGGCACACATCCAAGGATGCTTAAAACTAAAACAAAACATCATCACCTAAGTAGGCTCGTGTAAAATTTAATTTTAGGAAAACCAGCTGCAGTTTTAAGGATCTAAAAAGTGATACAATGGTATTGTCCAAGTTAAAGCAGATGTTAAGAAAGAAAAAAGACTCAAGTCTTCCAACTACAGATAAGGTAAAGGAGGAAGCACTGTTAGAAAACCCACAACAAAAGTACAACAAGAGATGCAGAAGGGAGGGTGTTAGTACCGGAACAGTAATCTCTTTGAAGATCAACTGTTATTGTAAGTTAACTTGCACAGCAGCACAGCAAAGAGCATTATATTAGTCTAATATGCTATTCTGGTAAAATACACTGCTTTAATAAGGTAAGCACTAGATAGCCTATCTACCACAAGAGTGGTTTCTGGCCCAGAAATTGTAGTTTATTGGCCGTTTGGCAGTTTTTCCATCTCTTTCAACTTTCTGGTTTAAAAGCCTGCGTTTGCGCTTGTTTCCCACCTTTCCTGTAACTAGTCTAGTCCAGATACAGATTTGCTGTAACCAGGACTGTTTGTAAGCTTCTGAGCCCCCCAAGCCTTTCTGTGTTGGAGGGAAGCCTTCTAGCTTATCAGTGAGAGTGGTAAGCACTAGGTAGCCTATATGTACCACAAGAGTGGTTTTTGGCCCAGAAATTGTAGTTTATTGGCCGTTTGGACAGTTTTTCCATCTCTTTTAACCTTTTGGTTTAAAAGCCTGTGTTTGCGCTCTTTTCCCACCTTTCCTGTAACTAGTCTAATCCAGATACATATTTGCTGTATCCAGGAATGTTTGTAAGCTTCTGAGCCCCCAAAGCCTTTCTGTGTTGGAGGGAAGCCTTCTAGCTTATCAGTGGGAGTGGTAAGCACTATGTAGCCTATCTACCACAGGATCCAGGTACAGATTCTTAGTTTTAGCACTTGAATTTGCTTATTCATGCTCAGCACTTGTTCAGAACTTGTTGTTAGCACTAAAGCTACAAATTACTATGGCACTCAACCTTCCTCTTTACCTAGAGGAAAACAGTTTTTGTACTTACTTTCCTCACTTGCTTAGAGAAAAACAGCTCTTATACTCACTTTCCTCACTTGTCTAGAGGAAAGTAGTTTTTTATTCAGGCATGTCCAAGGGGTCTACTCCAGTGTTCTCTCCTGTCTATCTGATGAATCTAGGCATCTTGAGGCAATGTAGCAATTGCCTCATGTACACAGACAACCCTCGCCTCATACCACCCAACACCACAACCTGTGACAGAAGTCTAGCCAAACTCGAGGTAAAGCACTCTCTAACCAAGACTGATCTTGACAGTCAAGAGGAGAAGGTAAACACTTGCACCACACCACACTCATCACATAGTCCCACTAAACCTTCTTCTTCTTCTTTCGGCTTTTTCCCGGTTAGGAGTCGCCACAGTGGAACTCCAGTCCGCTAATGATTGGCAGTAGATTTTTATGGTGCCGAGGTGCCAGCTCGATGCCCAGCCTTCAATGAACGCACGCCGATTCTACGCATGTCTTTCGAACGCCACTCCACCATGGGGAGGACATGCAGACTCCACACAGAAGGTGCTCCAGCCGAGAATCGAACGGGAGAACCTTTTGCTGTGAGGCGACAACGCTACCGCTGCACCACCGCAGTTACACCAAAATCCACACATAGAAACACAAAAACATTCGCAGAGGCTCTCAATAATAATATGCTCAAGCAACACAGACCTCCAAAGCAGAAACACAAGCAATCTCCACCCCTCCAACACAAACCAAATGACACATAGCCCACAGGCTCAGTGTGCCAATAAACCACACCCCATAAGGCAAACCAACGTACCCAACACACTAGTCATAGGCAACTCTATAGTCAGGCACACTGATGTCCCACTCACCAGGCTAAACAAGGAGAAGGTTACTGTCAGCTGCCTGTCAGGTGCCAGGATCTGCCACATAACCCACACACTCAGGTCACTCCACAACAAGTACAAATATGACTCTGTCATTGTCCATGTTGGTGTGAACGACCTGAGAGGTACCTCCCTGGACTACATGAAAAGAGACATGGAAGAGCTCTCTGATCTTGTAGCCCAGGCAGGTATGACCCTATCCCTGAGTAGCATCCTGCCATCGCCCAGAATGATACCGCAGTACAAGGACAAAATGATTGACTTCAACAATTGGCTAAGCTTCTGGTGTCATTCTAAGGGGATCCAGTATCTGTCTGCCTGGGGTGACATGGTCAACAGACCACAATGCTTTGCCAGAGACAGCCTGCACCTGTCACCCCTGGGATTCCCAATACTGGCTAAGGCTCTTGCCTCCCCTACAGTGTCTTTTTTAAGCAAGGCTCAAATGACAAATTTACCACCGTAACAGGAACAGGCAAGCAAAAACTGAAGGTAATGCTACTCAATGCTAGAAGTCTAAATCTCAAAATGCACTCAGTCGAGGCACTCCTTAAAATGGAGAACATAGATAACTGTGCAGTGACTGAGATCTGGTTCAAGACGTTAGAGAGCACCCCTGCATTACCAGGTTATAACTCATACCACACTTTTCGGCCATTTAACCTGGACCAAAACACCAAAGGCGGAGGTGTGTCCATATTCATTAAAGATATCCACACCTCCAGGCTAGTTGTGCAGCATAATGCATCCGAGGTTATCCAAGCGCAACTAACTCTGGGCAAAACTGCAATCCAAATTGTAGCTTGCTACAGATCCCCCACCATGCCCCAGGATTCCCACTGCTCTTTTCTTGATATACTGGAAAATATTAGGGTTCAACCAAACACCCTAATAATGGGCGATTTCAACTACCCCACCATTAATTGGGAAAATTACTCGTACCAACTCCTTCACTCAACGCTTTCTGGAATTCATAAATTCCAATGCCCTGGATCAACTTATCTATACCCCCACCAGGTGCAACAATATGCTGGACCTAGTCATTACCAACATGAGTGACCGGTGTTCCACACCTGAAATCAACTCCTTGTTGGTCAGATCCAACCATAAGCTAATCACCCTAGATATCTGCATCCCACCCCCACCCACCATTAAGGAAACCACGGTAAAAAAGTTCTCCAAAGCCAACTTCATGACACCCATGCAGATGGACAATACAGTTATGACTGCTGAATCCTACACAGATGCACTCTATAAGCACTTACACGCGTGCATGGATCGTGCTATCCCAAACAGAACCAAGACGCTATCCTCCAAAAAAAGGAAGCCAATCTGGTGGCCCCCTGACACAAACAAACTCTACAACAGAAGGAAGAAACTGTTGCAAAAGAGAGTAAAATCCCATGAGTGGAGGAGCTCCCTGGTCAGCCTCAGTAAGAAGCCGAGATCCCTTATAAGATCCTCCAAAGCTAGCTACGAAAACAAAATCACCACCGATTCTAAGGGCAACCACAAAGCATTTTATAGCTATGTCAAGAATCTCAATGGCAACACCCAGATCTGCTCTGAGTTACAGCACAATGGCACGAAAATTACAGAACCCACTGATATTGCCAACATCCTGGCAGATAGGTTCAGTGCTAATTTTACCCCCTAAAGGGTCCATATCTATACAGAAAGAATGCAGAGTTCCTGTAATCACGTCCATGCAAGTAAAAGCTCCACTCTAAAACCAAAAACACAGCATCCATGGGACCGGACAACATCCCAGGCTGCGTTTTACACAAACTTCAGAACGAACTGGCTTCCCACCTAAGCACCATGTTCAATCATAGTCTCTCATCAGGCTTTGTGCCCACTGAATAGCGCACAGCAACAGTTATCCCACTCCACAAAGGGGAGCCACCACTGATACTGGGAACTATCACCCTATTAGCCTGACGAGCCTGGTCTGCAAGGCCATGGAACGTATCATCATGGAACTCATAAACAAGGACATTGGTAACCTCCAAACTCTGGACCCTACCCAGTTCGGGTTTATGAAAGGCAGATCATGCCTTCTGAACCTGATTGACTTCTTTGAGGCAGTCACCAAAGCTGTAGACGAGGGTAAGGTGGTTCACACAGCCTATCTTGACCTTGCCAGGGCTTTCGACACCATTCCCCATGCTGGAATTATAGCTAAACTCACTAAACTAGGTATAAATCCCTATGTCACAAGATGGGTTGCCAACTGGCTCACTGACAGAACTCACACTGTAAACATTGCAGACTCCAAATCTGACTTCAAACCAGTGACATCTGGACTACCACAGGGGTCAGTTCTGGGACCTCTTCTGTTTGGTATCTACTTCTCTGAAGTACAGGCTAACACAGAAGGCCTCTGGCTAATGAAGTTAGCAGATGACTGCAAACTAGGAGCCATAGTCAAGTCCCCAAATGATGTGGACATCCTACAGAAAGGCCTCACTGAGACAGATGCCTGAGGCATGGCCTCAAGCTCAATGCTAAAAAGTGCATTGTCATCCCCTTTGGTAAAAACTCTGTACCCGTGAACTACCACATAAACGGCAGTCTACTTAATGCTGAATGTGTGATAAGAGACCTTGGGACCCAGATGGACAGTAGTCTTCTCCTTTGATAATCACATTGCCACAGTAGTCAGGAAATCCTTCTATGTGGCACACCTCATCACAAAAGGGTTCTCATCCAGGAAAAAAGAGGTCATTGTTCCCCTCTACTCGGCACTCATTAGACCCATTATAGAGTACAATGCCCCTTTTGGAATGTACCTCACAAGAAATCTGCAGCAGCTGGAAAGGCCATAGAAGTACCTCACAAAGAGGATTACAGGCCTCAAACAGATGCTCTACACTGACCATCTCAAAAAAATCCAGCTTTACTCTGTAGCATATCGCCTACTCTGAGGAGATCTCTGCCTAACAAATAAAGCTATGTTAAACCCAGAGCTGTTTGAAATGCTACACCTTAAGAAATGCCAATCCCTCTGAGCTACATGACCTAGGGACCTAAACCTTGTCACCATAATAAACAGGACATGCTGGAGGGATAGATTCCTGTCCCAGAGACTTCCTATACTCTGGAACAAGCTACCCATCTATGTCAAGCAAAGTTCCTCATTAGCACTCTTCAAGAAAACCTTGATGAGTGGATGGGAAATAGGAAATACACCCCGGGGATCACTTCTGTGGCTCTGCTCGACAGGGGCACAGGAAATTAAGTTTCTTGGGTGGCGTAAGCCAGGGAATCTTGTTGGCTAGGCTTACTTAGGCCCTTGGCCTGATAGCCTAGTACCTACCTATGAAACTATACAGAAAAACGCAAACAGACTATGGGATGACCAGCTCTACTTGTCAAAAAATAATTAACTATTATGAGATACCCAGTGGTGTGAACACTGGCTCTAGATGGCTTTTACTGTTGATGAGACACCCCAACCCCATGTGCAAAAATGGGAAAAAAGGGTTGTGGATGAATGGATGTACTACAGGCTGCAGCACATGTAAATGAACCCTCCAATGGGCAAAAAGAACTATGAAAGTTGTAAAATTATGTTACATTTGTTGAAAAAAAAAAAACTGTCAGCCTAATGCAGCAAAGGTTTGCATAAGTGATGTCCTATCAAACCAAATAAATGTATTCCTTAAACTAGAAATAATGGACATGCTATACATTTACTGTTAATATTACTAATGGTAGGCCTGTTTTCATGCTTATAGCTTCTTAAGAAGCAAGAGAGTGAATCCTGGTGCTGATGCAAGAGTTACCATTATGAGAAAGCAAAAGGAGGAAAACATTTGATGACTGCAGAAAATGTGTCCTTTACAGGCATCCTGACAGCACAGCACCGCAAACAGCATTAACTTGGATCTGTTAACCAGCAACATCCTAGAGAAAGTGCAGTTGTGTAAGTTGCACTTAGAGTAATATAATATGTTCATATTCCTCACTGCTGTAGTACCCTTTGGCTACTGGGTGGTATCCTGCCTGGGACACAACAACCAGCCAGCCAGTCTTCATAAAGGTCTTGCTCCTGCCCTTACCTACACTCTGAATGCTGATTGGCTAATCCCTTGGACAGAAATCTGCAGTCAGAGTGTAGACAACTTCAGGACTTTCTTGCCAAACAAAAAGAGAAAGTGTACTCATCCTGAAACCCAAAAAAGATATAAATATATAACTTTTTATTATAACAATTAGCTATATACAGTAGAGGGTGGGTGCAACTACTGCAGCAGAGAGGAATTCAAACATCTACTCTTACAGCAAGTACAACTTTCATAACTGTACTATGTTCATCATTCTCACTGCTGCAGTAGCCTTTTGGCTATTTTGGGTGATTACCAAAGTTAATCCAACCCGGGAGAGGGAAGGATAAGGCTCCAGAAGCCCAATCCAGTCCTGGACCTGGAAAAGGAATCCGGTATGCAATGTTTTGTAAAAGTATGTACTAAGGGCCATGTAGTTACCTCTAGAATGCTTCTAGAGTCCACCCCTTTCCAATAAAATACCAAAGAAAACAAGGCTGTATTAGAATGTCCCCTAATTCTGTCTGAACTGTTTTACTATGGTGGGAATTAACAATAAAAGATATAGCAAGGGACAACTGACTGGAATTGTCTAAATTGACACAGATTGTCCTTTTCAAGACCCATACTAGGAATTCCACATCTTCATACAGTAAACTCTCAGTTAACCGGAACTCAAGTAACCAGAACTCTCAAGCAACCGAAAAAAAATCGAAGAAATACAGTACAATTTTCATGTGTTGCACTTTCTGCCCCCCCCCCCCCGCAGAAACATACCTTACACGTTTTTAGTTTTAAAAAGGAGGACATGAAAAAAATACCTCTCTTCCCAACCTAAGAACAAGTCAAACCAAACAAACAGTATATGGTACAGTATTAGCCTATTTTTTATAGCAACTCTCATACAACTAGAAACTACAGTTATCTGGCATCAACCAATTCCCATGGGTGCCGGTTAACCAAGAAAGTTTACTGTAGCTTTCCAAAAGGACTTAGCACTGACAATCTAATACCAGAGTTGCAGTAGCATTAAGAAGGTATACAGAATCTATTTTGTCATTCAAATTCTGAAAGAAATGAAGGAGGCAGATGGCTACATTCAAGGTAACCCACCATGAACATTTGCAAACTGGACACTCTCTTGCACATATCAAAGCAATACATCAGTTAATCTATCATAAAAAATAAAATGAACCAAAAAAAAGCTAGAAAAGCTGGTTCAGATGCAGACAGAAATTACTTTCTTAGCAAAAAATGTTGTTGTTGTTGTTGTTGTCTGTCTTTCTGCTTTTCCCAGTAAGGGGTCGCCACAGCGGAACTCCAGTCCGCTAATGACTGGCAGTAGATTTTTACGAAACGCCAAGGTGCCAGCACGACGCCCAACCTTCAATGAAGGCACACCCATTTACGCACGCATGTCTTTCGAACGCTACCCAACTGCGGGGAGGACATGCAGACTCCACACAGAAGGCACTCCCAAGCCCAGCCGAGAATCGAACGGGAGAACCTCTTGCTGTGAGGTAACAACGCTACCGCCGTACCACCGCGGCATACTTTCTTAGCAAAAAATAAAGATTCTAATTGTCAGTTGAATAACAGGCAAGTTTGCTTATCAACAGAAAAAACACACACTGAAGAACAGCCTGAGAAAAGTCTGAAATGAAGAGAAGGATCCATGGGAAGACTTGATGAAAAGGCTGATAAATATCCCTTTCCACAGGAGTAAACAGGCCTTAGGATAGTAACTTGCACAAGTATTTGACAACTAGAGGTAATAATCCTGGGCAGGGCCATGGTTATAGGAGAGAAACTAACTAGTACATCTTCTCCACTGATTATTTTAATATTTGCTAGTAGCTATATTTCTTGCATCCTTTAGTACCAGTTGCACATCCTGATAAAAACAGTACTTAAAAGGTATTACAACTGAATCATTCCTGCAATCAGTTGGAAGTTGTTGGAGATTCGGGTGTATCAATCTCCCCATTTTTTGTGAGTAGATTCAATCTGTTTGGAAACTTGTGATAATTGCCCCTGGCAATTCCTTAAGAACAAATGCTGCCTGGCAGAAGGGAATTACCACAATATCTTTGGAGAGTCTCGAATCTTCAGAATAATTCTGGAGATCAGTGGAAAGTGTGGAAATGCATACAGTAACATTACCAACCACGCGAATGAATGAAAGTGCATTTGTTTTCCAGGCCTGCCTACAAGGATGCAAGGATGTAGTGCAGAATTTACTTAGTTGTCTGTTTTGAAAGGAGGTGAACAGATCTACCTGAGTGTTCAACACAACTGGATACATTCTTGGAAGAGCCCCCCCATTCAATTTTCATTCATGAGGGTCTGTTCTGGCCTTGCTTAGCTCATCTGCCACTACATTTTGCTGTGACAGTATGCAAGATATTTGGAGGGTTATACAATCCTGTACAGCATCCACTAATGCACTTCTTTCTTGATAAAGTCCAAAATTATAATGTAAAAATCAGAGAGGACGAGAATTGTAGGCCCACATGTTTTTTTTTAAACACTCAGTTTTTCTCAAGTATAACCTGGCAAGAGGAATCATGACTGTCATAGAAGCCATGAATCCTGAGATAGTCTCTGGCTGAAGTCTCAGATTGATTGGAGGTCAAGAAAGTTTCCAGAAACAAATTCACCTTTTCTTGTGGTAGGATTGCAGGTTGGAATTTCCCTATGTTCTGCTGACTTCCCTCTAAGGGGCTAGCCAATCAGCAGTCAGAGTATAGGTATGGCAAGGAGCCAGAGCTTTTTCAAAACTTGCCAGTTGTTGCACCACGGGCAGGATACAACCCAAACAGCTAAATTCTAGTACTCCAGAGAGAATGATGAACACCTGGAACGATTCCTTCAGAATACAGCTGCATACTGTGGGACTCTAATACAGTTAGTGAAGCTGATCAAAGCTCCCAGTTCTACCTTGAAAAGTGCCCTTCTACATAGGGAGTTTTACTTGTGTGCACATAAATCAATGACACACATAACAAGCACAGCTGCTGAGCAGTTAGGAAGCCATTAAAAAACTATAAGGTCACCTGAAACTTCCTCAGTTTTGTTAAGTATGTAAATTCAGTGACAGAAAAAAGCATGGTAGTGTAATGAGAGAAAATAAGCACCAAAAAAGCATGCATTTTAAAAGTAGCTTAGCTTCATAAGAATAGCTTGTGGCTTAATTGGTCCATTAAAAGGTAGCAATTGACTATTCTATTTGAAATGTTCATCAGTGTGACTGAAGACAGCCTGGCCTTTTTTTTTTCAAAACAAAATAAATTAGTAAAAACTCAAGTTAGTAATGTAAGATGTACAGCCTGGGGGAAAGCATGCTAGGCTCTGCAAGAAAGGCCATAAACACAACAGTGAGAAAGAGTAATGATGGAAAAAGGGAGATGGTATTATTATTAACCTTCTCTGTGTTCATTAATTAGGCCTTATAGCAGTGATGTGCTCAGCTCTGAAGCACAAGCCCACAGAAAAGCAAGACCTTGAAAAAGACAATGAATGCATGCGTGAATGGGGCGTGCCTTCGTTGAGGGTTGTGCGTCAGGGCTGGTAACCTGGTACGTAGGAGTCCACTGCCAATCATTGGCGGACCGGAGTTCCGCTGTGGCGACCCCTAACCGGGAAAAGCCGAAAGACACAAACAAGAGATGCTGTCTTGCAAACCTGTGTTGAATTCGTCGAGCCTTGGCAACAGTATGTTTGTTTCAAGCTTGTTGCTACAAATCTTTTTCCCTTCTCTGGTTAATTATTTTTCATATAGTCCGTTATTAGTGTTGCATGTTACTGCTTCTGTATTCATGTATGTACACTTTTATAGTTATACAGATTTTGCCTCATTTTGCAGCACATCATTGCTTTGGACAGTTGTGCATTGTAAAGAAACATGTTGAGTAGCAAATGTTTGCAGCTTTGGACATGAATCTAATCATTGTTCTAAAAGTATTATCTCATTAGCTAATGCTGCATGTTGTCCTTCAGAAATCACACCATAGCTCTCTGTCTAATACTGATTCTGTCCTACTGAATTTCTTTTCTCTCTTTTTCTACCATTCGTTGTGGTAAAATGTTTTGAGCTTTCACACTCTTCCTGAATGTTTGACTGGAAGTACAGTTAGTTTACACTGACATAGCATTTGAAAGTTGAGGTACATGCAGTCTACATTTCCCCATATACTTTTCAGTACCATTCCTAGTATATTACAGTGGGTAATTAGAGGGGTACTTTTTTACTAAGGCAGTAAAAATTAAGTTCTGCAACCAAAATCTCATGCCATCAATTACCCTATATTTTGACATGTTATAGTAGCTATTCTTCAATGTTTGCATGTTAACACAGAATCTGTTTATATTCATGTGGTTTGAAAATAGCCTCTACATGTTTTATTGAGTTGCAGTTCAAGGCATTCTTCAATATCTATAAATTCTGTATTTACTACATATGTGATATACAGGTCTTTTACTGAAACCATGTATGCAGTGCACATAACTGTTTTAGTAGTGTACTTCAAGGTTACTACTGTAATTAGTTTCATTTCCTCTAAGGGTTCCCTGTGCATTCACGGTACCCCAAGAACAGCACTGTAGAAAGTAGATTCAAGTCCCAAAAAATACCAGTGTGGTCACCATGGCTGTAGTCATAAAATGATTTTACTGAAGAATATATTCCTCAATAGGGTTGTTTTATAACTGCAGCTGTGGTGACTGCAGTGGTATATTTTGGGATTTTACATATCTCTCTCTCTCTCTATATATATATATATATATATATATATATATATATATATGTATATACTTACTCCCCTCTCTCCCCCTAAAGGGCCCATCTCTTTACCGGAAGAATGCAAAGTTCCTGTAATCACGGCTGCACAGGTAAAAACCACATTCTCCAAAGCCAAGAAAGTACAGTTTTGTACCTACCATAAATGTAGATGTCCGAGAGGTATGCATCTGGGTTGTCCTGCC
This sequence comes from Protopterus annectens, assembly GCF_019279795.1. Lineage (NCBI taxonomy): Eukaryota > Metazoa > Chordata > Ceratodontiformes > Protopteridae > Protopterus > Protopterus annectens. The sequence continues at coordinate 1,259,605,176 of NC_056746.1, forward strand.
TCAGGCAGCCCTTCGGTCGGCCGGATTCCAAAGTCTGGGTCTGGCCTCGGCTGATGTCGCACTTCACCCGACGTCATAGCTGCAGTTAAGCGGGTATAAAAGCATCAGCCGACGCCATTTTCCTCAGTGTTTCTTGCCCCAGATGCCAGGTGCCCTCTAGGAAGGCTAAATTTGGATAAATGCAAATGTTTCCAAACAATAGAGAGCAAATAGAAATAAACATGTATATACATATCTACAAACAAATACACCATAATAGATTCCCCCAGCTAGCTACAAGATGGGCAAATACCCTAGGAGTACCACAGAGGGGAAGGAGGGTGGGTAATCCTGACTGCAGATGCATACCTCTCAGACATCTACATTTATGGTAGGTACAAAACTGTACTATGTCCTTCAAGGATGCATCTGCAGTCCTAACAAATGGGTAGAATACCATAGCCAAACTGGGGGAGGAGGCAATAATAAGATTATGGTGTAGTTAAGATCCCTTGCAAAACAGCAGTGGCAAAACCTGCTCGGGATCTGGAGTATAAGGGTAGATTATAATGCTTGGCAAATGTATGAACGGAGCTCCAAGTAGCAGCCTCTAAAATGTCTTTGGTAGCCACTCCTCGTAAAAAAGCTGTAGTAGTGGCTGTAGCCCTTGTGGAGTGAGGTCTGATGTTCTCTGGAGTTGTCTTTCCATGGTAAGAGTAACAAAATCTAATGCAATTTCCTATCCACTTTGAGATTGTCTGTTTTGAAATTGCTTTTCCTTCCATTCCTGTTGCATATGCTACCAGTAGCTGGTCAGTTTTTCTATTGCTCTTGGTTCTGTCCAGGTAGTAGCGCAATTGCCTATGTACATCCAAGGTATGTAATAATCTTTCTCCCCTGTTCTGTGGATTGGGGAAGAATGTAGGTAGGTGGATAGCTTGGTTTAGAGATACCCTGGAGACCACCTTTGGCATAAAAGTAGGATTAGTTCTCATGGACACTCTATCTTGATGGAAGATAAGGAAGGGCTGTACTGCCATTAATGCCTGTAATTCAGAAACCCTTCTTGCTGAAGTGATTGCAAGCAGGAAAGCAGTTTTCCATGATAAGTACTGTAATTCTGCTGTTGCTGCTGGTTCAAAAGGAGGGAGTGTCAACTTTTCTAGCACAAAGTTCAAGTCCCATGCGGGCAATGGTGGCTTCCTTGGTGGCTTTACATTTTTAATTCCTCTCAGAAACTGCCTGAGTAGAGGATAAGAGAAGACTGGAGGGTCCATGTTGTATTCTGCTGAAATAGCTGATGCATGAATCTTAATGGAAGAATAGGACAGGCCATTGTGGAAAAGTTCTGCCAAGTATTCCAGGATGTTAGCTATGTTTACCAGTGACACATCCTCTCCTTTAGCTGCACTCCAAATGAGATATCTTTTCCATTTTGCTGAATAAGTTTTCCTTGTTGAGGGTCTGCGAGCCTCCAAGATAATGGCTTTAACCCTTTGAGATAAATCTGGGTTATTTTGTCTTATGCAATGTTCCAGGCAACTAGCTGCAACGTTTTCAAGTTTGGATGCAGGGTTTTGAAGTTGTTCTGTGTTAGCAGTAAGGGAACTAGGGGCAGAGGCCATATTTGTTCCCGAGACATACTCCTCAGTAATGGGTACCAATGCTGCCTCGGTCAATCTGGAGCTATCAGGATGATCCTTGGGCGGTCTTCTTTGATCTTCAATAGCACCTTGTGCATCAAAGGAAGAGGTGGGAATGCTTATGCTGTCAGGTTTTCCCAACTGAAAGATAGGGAGTCCACCTTCCAAGCCAGAGGGTGGTATGTCCTTGTGCAGAATTTTTTCAATTGGTGGTTGTGTGGGGATGCGAATAAGTCTATTTCTGGTAGTCCCCATTTCCTTGTAATGGATTTGAAGATGTCTGGATGCAGCATCCATTCGTGGGCATCCGTGGTAGTTCTGCTTAGGATGTCTGCTAGTATATTTTCTTTTCCTGGTACAAATATTGCCTGGAGCTGAATGTTGAAGCTCAGGGCCACATTCCAGAGGTCCATTGCCATCCGGCATAGAGGGTATGAATGTGTGCCTCCCTGTTTGTTGATGTACCACATAACTGTGGTGTTGTCCGTCCTTATCAGCAATTGACCCTGTTGAAGAAACGGTCTGAATGTCTGAATTGCCAGTTTTACTGCCAGCATCTCCTTTTGATTTATGTGTAGGTTCAGCTGGTCTTGAGTTCATAAGCGTTGTATGCACTTGTCCAGCATGTGTGCCTCCCAACCGAGGTCTGAGGCGTCCGTGGTGATAGTCTGGCTTGGTTGAGGGCTGTGGAAGGGCAGTCCTTTGTTCAATTGACAGGCCTGAGCCCACCATTGGAATTCTTGCTTCAGGCATGGAATTATTGGAATTTGGGTTTCTAGGCTGTGCTTGTGCTGAGACCATAAATTCCTTAGGTACCATTGCAACTTCCTCATATGTAGTCTGGCATGTGGAATCAATATTATGCAGGATGCCATGTAACCCAGGGCTTGCAGTACTTTCCTTGCTGTTAGCTGGTTCTGCGTTGTTAATGCCATGAAATAGAGAGGAAGGTGCTTCTGCTTTTCTGCTGTGAGGGATGCCATTTAATTTGATGTGTCCAGTTCTGCACCCAAGAAAGTTATCCTCTGGGATGGTATCAGCCTTGACTTTTTTATATTGACTGTGTATCCCAGGGCTTGAAGCAGATGAATGACCTTTTTCAAATCTGTTGCTAATTTGTTTTTGTTGTCCGCTTGCAACAGGCAGTCATCCAGGTAAGGGTAAATTTGAATTCCCTGAAGCCTGCAATGAGCATTTCGTGAATACTCTGGGCGCAGTAGCTAAGCCAAAGGGCAATGCTGAGAATTGATAATGCTCTGATCCTGCAAGAAATCTGAGGTATCTTCTGCAATTTGGTCGTATGTGGACGTGCAGGTATGCCTCCTTGAGATCTAGAGTTACCAGCCAAGACTCCTTGCCCAGCATGGGAAGAAGCTGCTGTAGGGTCAGCATCTTGAATTTTGGAACAATGAGATATGTGTTCAGAGCGGACAGGTCTAGAATAGGTCTCCATTGGTTTTCTTTTCTTGGCACCAGGAAAAGTCTGGAGTAAAATCCTTGCCCTTGTTCCATAGGCGGTACCTTTTCTATAGCTCTCATCCTTATTAAGTTGTCTATTTGTTCTAGAGCTTTTGTCCTTTGATTTGGAGGTAGGTTTGGCATTCCTCTCTTCCTTGGTAGAGTATGGAAGTGAAACCTGTAACCTTTGTCTATTGTCTGTAAAATCCATTTGTCTCCTGTGATGTAATGCCAGTTTACTGAAAATAAGGCTAGCTTTCCGCCTAAGGGTGCATCTAGTTGTTCCCTGGTAGGCGGTCTCAGAGCCAGGTCACTGTGGTTGTCCTGTGGAAGTGGTAGTGGCTGGATCTGTGGCAGTACTTCGCTGGTTGTTAGGCTGCCACTGACGTCCCCTGTAGACACCTCTGGATTGACCCCTGCCTCTTGGGTGCCTATTCCTGCCTCTCTGTGCTCTGGTGGTGTCTGGAAAGGACCAATTCTTGGAAGGCCAGTTCCTACTAAACCTTGGAGGCTGGACCTGTAAGAAATCATTGACTGTCTGGACAGATTTTGCTTTCTCTTCCACCTTCTTCAGCACCTGCTGTGCAGGTGAGCCAAACAAATTGTGCTTATCCATGGGAGCATCTAGGAGCTTTGATTTTACATGGTCTGGTAAGGACTGCTCTTTTAACCATGCATGCCTTCTGATCACTGTACCAGTCATTGCTGATCTAAAGGAAGCCTCCAGTGCATCATAGCCGCATTTTAAGGAATGATTACTGACCTGCTGTATGTTATGTACCATTTCCTGAAGAGACTTTTTGTCTAATGGTTCAGGCGAGGACAGTTTTTTAGTTAACTGGTCTAACATAAATTCCTGATACTGAATCATGTGGAATTGACAGTTTAAGGCCCTAGCCGAAAGAGTAGCAGAAGTATAAACTTTTTTACCCCATCTCTCTAAGGCCCTAGATTCCCTTTCAGAGGGGAGGGGGTTTTTGGCAGAGGTAGCTGCTACAGCCTTGGGTCCCTGCGAAATAGTTTCAGGATCTGCAAAAGGAGCCTTATACAAATGATAATGTGTGTCCGGAACCCTGTAGTACCTGTCGGGCTTAGCAGGGGCCGGAGGAAGTGAATCAGGGGCAGTACAAGCATCATTAAATGCATCATCCACAACAGTAAGTACTGGAGGAATGGCTAAAGGCCTATGCTGTGGCAAATGCAAAAAGGTCCTAAGCCTTTTCCTAGAGTCTGAAAAATCCTGGCCCTGCCATTGAAATTGTTCCCTCATAGCATGCAAGGTTTCCCCAAAAGAAAATTCCTCAGGCGGAGAGGCAGAAGGAATGGAGTCTTCTGCATCAGAGTCCTCATAAGGAGAATAAGGGCCTTCTGGAGGGTGTGTATTTTCTGAATCATCAGAAGAGAAATCTGAAGAAACTGGCTCAGGGGGCTCTGCTCTAGGCCTCTTCTCTAGAGGTGGGTGAGAGGCCCTGTCAGGGAGAGGTTGGGATCCCCTGATCAAAGAAATGAGATCCTCTGCTAGACTAAGCATTTGAGTACTGGAGCTAGGCCTGTGAGAGGGGGTCTTAGTAGGCACAGTCTTGGTTGATTTTGCTGCTTTAGCCCTGGCAAAAGCCTTAATCGACATGGATGCAGGGGGCCTAGCAGCTCCACGTGAAGGAGTGGATATATCTAAAGGGATAGTATCAGATAAATCCTGTGAACCTGTAAGAGCAGGTGGAAATTCAGTAGCAGATTCAGCCATGCTGGATGAGGCCTCGGTGGGAGGCAAGCTTTCGGCCGAAGGAAGAACAGAGGGCTCGGTTTCAGCCGAAACCAAGACACTCGCGGTTGACTTAGCCGTGGTTTCGGTCGAAACCGCGGACCGCGATTGTCGGTCCTTTTCCTTGCGCTTTTTAGCTAATTGTGAAGTCGGAGTTTCCGACGGCATGTTATAAGCAAAAGCAGAGCCGAAAAACTCCTCAGCAAATTCCGACCGACGTCTAAGAGTCCGTCGGTTGAAAGAAGCACAGGCTAGACAGGCTGCTACGTCGTGGTCTGGGCCTAAACAAGGTAGGCAGTAAGAGTGGAAATCTTTATGAGGTATTTGTTTCCCACAAGTTAAACGGTTATTCACTTTTTCTGACATCGGCTGAGGCAAGAAAGAGTCCCCAACGGGGTACTTAGCTTTTTAGAAGTCTTCGGTAGTAGCAATCTCTGGTTCTGACCGACCGGCACTTGCGAACAGCTTCTGCTTTGGGCGCCACGCGGCAAGAAAGACTGAGGAAAATGGCGTCGGCTGATGCTTTTATACCCGCTTAACTGTAGCTATGACGTCGGGTGAAGTGTGACATCAGCCGAGGCCAGACCCAGACTTTGGAATCCGGCCGACCGAAGGGCTGCCTGAGGCAGGACAACCCATTTGTTAGGACTGCAGATGCATCCTTGAAGGACATCACAGCATCCATGGGACCTGACAACATCCCAGGCTGCATTCTACACGAACTACAGAACAAACTGACACCCCACCTAAGTACCATGTTCAATCATAGCCTCACCTCAGGCTTTGTGCCCACTGAATGGTGCACAGCGTCGGTTATCCCACTCCACAAAGGGGGAGCCACCACGGACCCTGGGAACTACCGCCCCATTAGCCTGACGAACCTGGTTTGCAAGGCCATGGAATGTATCATCATGGAACTTATAAACAAAGATATTGGTAATCTCTAAACTCTGGACCCCACCCAGTTCGGGTTTGTAAAAGGCAGATCATGTCTTTTAAAACTGATAGACGTCTTTGAAGCAGTCACCAAAGTCGTAGACGAGGGAAAGGTGGTTCACACAGCCTATCCAGATCTCGCCAAGGCTTTTGACACCATCCCCACTCTGGAATTATAGACAAACTCACTAAACTAGGCATAAATCCCTATGTCACAAGATGGGTTGCCAACTGGCTCACTGACAGAACCCACACTGTGAAAGTAGCAGACTCCAAATCAGACTTCAGACCAGTGACACGTGGAGTACCACAGGGTTCTGTCCTGGGTCCTCTCCTCTTTTGTATCTACTTCTCTGAAGTACAGGCTAACACAGAAGGTCTTTGGCTAATGAAGTTTGCAGATGACTGCAAACTAGGAGCCAAAAATCGAAACTCCTAACAATGTGGACATCCTACAAAAGGGCCTCACCGAGACAGATGCCTGGTGTCAAAGCCATGGCTTCAAGCTCAGTGACAAAAAGTGCATCGTCATCCCCTTTGGTAAAAACTCTGTACCCATGAACTACCACATAGGTGGTAGCCTACTTAACACCGAAAGTGTGATAAGAGACCTTGGGACACAGGTGGACAGTGGTCTCTCCTTTGATAATCACATCGCCACAGTAGTCAGGAAATCCTTCTACATGGCACACCTCATCACAAAAAGTTTCTCAACCAGGAAAAAAAAAGGTCATTGTTCCCCTCTACTCTTCACTCATTAGACCCATTATAGAGTACAGTGCCCCTTTTGGTATGTACCTCATGAAACATCTACAACAACTGGAAAGGCCGCAGAAATACCTCACAAAGAAAATTACTGGCCTCAAACAGATGCGCTAGGCAGACCACCTCAAAAAACTCCAGCTTTACTCCGTCGCCTACTCAGAGGCGATCTCTGCCTAACATACAAAGCTATGTCAAACCCAGAGCTGATGGACATGTTCCACTTAAAGAAATCCAATCCCTCCGAGCTACATGCTCTAGGGACCTAAACCTTGTCAACACAATAAACAGAACATGCTGGAGGGATGGATTCTTGTCCCAGAGACTTCCCTTACTCTGGAACAGACTACCTATCTATATCAAACAAAGCTCCTCATTAGCACTCTTCAAGAAACATCTTGATGATTGGATGGGAAATATGAAGTTCACCTCGGGGATCACTTCTGTGGCTCTGCTCGACAGTGGCACAGGAAAATAATTTTCTTGTGTGGCGAAAGCCAGGGTATCTTTTTGGCTAGGCTTATATAGGCCCTAGGGCCAATAGCCTAGTACCTACCTATGAAGCTATGAATATAACTGGCCAAAATATTAGTCACATATGAAGAATGGATTCAGGACCACTACCTACATGCATTTAAAACATTTAACTCTGATTAAACAACAGGTGTAAAAGAAAACCTCAACATTTGAAACAGCATGAATGGTGCTGAGAAATTACTGAAGATATAAAGTACAGCAAAGAGAAAGAAATGGAACCAGAAGAAGAGGCAGCTGTTGCTATGAGATATTATGTTACTGCTAACCAGTATGGACTACTGCTAAAATTTCCTTGAGATGTGCATTCCCTATGCAGGACCAGAAATGCTATGTGATGCTGAATGTGAACTCCTATGCATTGCTTTAACCCTACTAGCTACCTACAGCTAGTGTCTGTGTTATGACTTTGAGGAGCTACTTTTAAACTGATAACAATGACTACCAGTGAAAGCAGCAAATCACTTCTAGCTCCTACAACTGTCATGTCTGTCTTCCTAGGATACAGCTTCCTTACTGTCTACTTGGTTTCAATTCAGGGCAGATTTTATTATTTATCATACCTGTATTCATTTGTCTGATAAATGACTAATTTAACTGGTCCTTCTCAGATCTCATTCAATCACAACCTGGGAGTGGGGGCAACAGTAACTGAAATACGTACATACATAAATATTAAGCCAAAGCAATTCTATGTGCAGACCTAAAATGGTGTTTGGAAATCACAATATTCATATAGCCACAGTATCACAGAAAATACAAGTGGCCCCAGTAGCCAATTACGCCTTGTCAGTACCCACCCTTAGACTTTACCTCCTTTTTTGAGGAAAAACAGGCCAGTCATACCAATGGATATGTGGATATCCATCCAGTTATCTAACATTTTTTTTGAAGAAAGACAGCCTCTCTTTCAATGGCTCTTCAATAGTAAACTTGACTTGAGGGCTTTGCTACACAATTTAAGAAGCTTCTTTCTTTTATTGTATTTTTTTATTTATACATGTGGACCACTTCTTACCTTGTTTAGAACTGGCATGGACTGCTAGGTCAATGCATGTATCCAAGTGTATACAGAGATTCTGTTAGCATAATTACTTACTGTGTCAGTATCTCGAGTAATACAGTCAAGTCTGAATTTTGAGACTTCACCGTAGAATTGTAGAAGGTTTGTACATTCTGAACTTTCAAATGTTTGAATGTAACTGAAGATTTTAAAGGAAAATGTTACCAGCTTGTGACTGGACTTCACTGGAGAAGGAAGTAGCAGGGGGATAGCTGATATTGTCATGCTGGTAAGGACTAGGTCAAGAATATTTTGTCCTCTACTGGGTTCCTTGACAATGGTCCAGGGTGTTCTTATCATAAAAGCAAGGAATTTTGGGGCATAGCCTACAGCTGAGGTACAGGTATCCCAGTTTACTGATGGGTAGGCAAAATCTCTTAGGGTAATGGAATTCCTGTTGATTTGGGATTCATCCAATGTATCTGGGTACCTAACATGGCTTTCTGGGAGAACAGAGGTGGTCCTGTAACATGCTATGATCCGATACTTGGTCTTGAGTGTTCTTGTTGAGTGTGATTTAGATTTCAATCAGTTCAGTTTCGGTGTCCCACGGGATCTACCTAGAAGTGATATGGCCCTGAACAAATATGGATTGCATTTACCATCAGGCCAAAAGGTGCGGCAGCCTCAAAACCCTGGAGTGTAAGAAGTGCTTTCTGTACTTTTAAACCAAGTTTCTGTAATAACACACACATGTATGCACTTGAAACGCAGCAGGGCCAAAAGATCAGGCAATTTGTTACTTAGACTCCTGGCACTGAGCAGGGCCACCTTGATGCAGTCAGACGCTTGGATTGTTTTTGTTAGGATGGGAGATTCATTAGTTGCATTCTGCTTAAAAAGGCACCACAGGAGCAGCAGATTTAGCCAGTATGCAGAAGAGCTGGTAAGAGAGGTGCGAGCCATCCCTGGTGAAACTAGTGTCTCTAGCATCTCCTTACATGCTGACAAACAATGGATCACCTGTAATGATGCAGACTATGCAGTCACCTTTTGAAGCCAATCATTTTTTCCCCTGACTTTTACATCATTCGAGGAGAAGGAAGGATTTCACTCAAACAACAGCATCTTACCTGCATATGTGACAAGCACAGAGAACTCTGTCATGTCCCTCTGTGTAGTCATAAGGGATCTATGCACCAGTCATTCACACACACACGGATCACATCCATGCCATAATCACATTTGCTTGGCTTAAGTCAATCTAAAATGGAATCCACAACATGAAGAATAAATTCCCATTATTTTACTGTGTAGGACAATCAGCAAAGAAAAACTCCCACAGACTTGTACAGAAGAGTCTGACAGGCAAAAATGTTGTGCAGGTGATTACCTTACACAATAAAAGATGAAGAATGAGAACTTATGTTGTGTGTGCTGCATCCCATTGTTTATGTATTGTGAGTGTGTGTCATATAGTCCAATATTCACAGAATCAGACTGCAGAACATATCTGACTAAATGATCTTTCAACTACATTACATACATCAAACACAAGTCACACGAACGCCCCATCAATCAAAACTCATCTAAACCACATTCAATCGCACAAACTTAACACTCATCATTCCTAACAACACTCACACCAAAACAGTAAAATCTCAATAACAAGTAATTTTTGCACTACCCCCTGCTAATTACATATTCCAATTCTTGAGATTGCAGTACAGTGGGAAAAGGGAATATTCCCAATCACCACTGTAGTGCGATCTCTCAAAGAACAAAGCCAGCTGACATTTTACAAAAAAGTTAACCAGCATTCAATTAATTTTCCTTTCAATAGATTGAAAGTTGTCAGCTGTGTTCCAATCAATTATACCCACTTATACCCATATGTAAAATATTAATTTTGTTATTAATTTTTGGTGGCAGGGGCCTTGATCTAAGGGGACTTTTAACCATCTCTGCTCAGACTTGCTTCTTTCACCTACCCTACCCTGAATTCTCACTCACCCCCTTCTTATCTACATTTATATGCCCGTGTCCCCACCCCTTCCTATACTCCAACCCCTCCTCCTGCTATTTTTTCCACCAGTCACTACTGCTATTTAATTATCCGATAACTATTTCCGTATTCCATCAAATTCCCATAACTGCACATCTTCACAGTCACCTTTTTGTCTCTCTTCTCTTCTATTATTATGACGTTTCATTGATGTGAGTTTCATTGACATGTACTATACTGTGCAAGTTGGAGGCAAACTTTTGACCCCCTCCCCTTTTCTACAGCATGGTGTGACAGTGGAGTTGATATATATATATATATATATATATATATATAAACTTCAGGGGGTGTGGGGGGCTTATCCCCATAATCGGTGTACAAGGTGGAGCTTGCCCCCTGCAAAAAAAGTGTTTTTTTTTTCTGTTTTCTAGTTTTCTTGACTCACCATTTTCAAAATCATAATTTCAGTTAACAATAAGCTGAAAAATGTATTATTGAACTTTCTTAATTAACTTTCTAAAATCTTAGAAAATGTATCAAAAACAACTCCACCTGTACCTCTTACAAAATGACCCACTAACCCCAATACAGCATGGATTTCAACCTGGCCCTGGCACAATTACTGCTCTTCTAAACTTTATTGATACTATCAACAAGGCTAGAGACAATGGTAAGTTTATCTTTTCACTATTCCTAGATCTGTCAAAAGCCTTCAATACAGTTTCTCATGAAAAATTCCTTTCAAAAATCAAATCTCTTATGGTTTTCTATTTACCTGAAAGATCTCAATCTGTAAAGTGGCACTCTTTCCTCTCTCCATACCTAGTTAGTTAAAACTGGTGTACCTCAAGGCTCTATCTTTGGTCCTTTGATCTTTACCAATAATCTATCACAAAAAACTTGTCTTGTTCAATATGAAGACAGCTTCATGCTCATGTGCTCATCTCACAGTCCATCCCATGTTCAAACCATCACTCAAGATACCTTCAACTCCATGGAAATCTGACTACATAATAATCAACTTCTAATACCAGCAAACCAGCTTACTTCTATTTTCCCCAAATCACATGCTAATAAAAAAAACAACACTACTACCTTTCCAAACTATACATCTACTGAAACAGTTACCCATACCAAACTGCAAAGTGCTGTAAAAGATGACAAATTAAAGTCTGATCTTCTCATACAAAACTGCATAAAAACACATTAAATGTTAGGCCTGCTATACAGACTCAAAATAATTCTAACTTCTTCCAGTAGGATTACCCTTGCTACCAGATATCTTCTACATTCTCTCCTTTATGGGTCACCCATCATGACCAAGCTACAGATTTCTCTCAAATCAAAACTCGAGCAATACTATGATAAAGTAGCAAGATAAGCAGCTAATCTGCCCCACAAACTCATCACTGCTCTGCATTCAGAGCACTCCGTTGGTTAGAACTCCCCCCATCACACAGGTCATACACGACTTCTTCAGATACATAAAATCCTATATAATTTCTCTTCACACCCAGGTATTTTCTCATTTATTCACCACTATCTCATTAATTACCCTTTGCTCTCTCAAGATAAAAAAAATGCTCAAAATCTATAAACAAAATTAGTACTGGACAAAGTCTATACTTGTACTGTATAGCCAAATTATGGAATTCTATTCCAAATCCAATCATGTCTATAACTACCTATCTTTTATTTAGGTCTTCACTCAAAAAAATCTTTTACCAACTTTTGGCTATATTCTTGTAACAAACCTGGATAGCCTCCTTTATCATCTATTATGTAATTTCCCAATTTTGCCACTTACTGTCTAAATAATACTATACAACTCCAGTTTTTCTCCTATCTGGACTAATCTCCCTTCTCTCTCATATTTATCTTTTTCTTTCTTTTTTTCTCCATCACTTTCTCCTTTTTCTTTTTTCTCTCACTCCTCCTCTTTACCTTCTTTTCCAGCTCTCCCCTCTGTTCTAATTCCTTCCTAAAGTACTTAGACAAATCTTCATATACTTTTTTATATGCATCTCTAGTGTCTTACTCTTTGTCATCTCTGTCTCCTATTACATCATTCCTCACATTAGTGTTTATACTAATGTACGTTATAACCAATGTACGTTATAACCAATTCCAACAATCTCTTTTGCATTCAATTGCTCTACAGTTCCAGGACTCATACTTTTCCCCCTCTCTAGTAACAACCCACTCTTTGCACTTTGTACCCTTACTTATGTACACCAGCTCCACAGCTACGCAACCTCCATGAAAGGACAATCAACCCTACAAAGTACAACCCATTCTAGCATGCAAGTTAATCATTCAACTAATCAACCAAGTGTGCACCTTCACTTCATGGTCAATTATTTGAATATTCAACAAAAGACTGGAACCACAGAGTAGTACAATTCTCAGAGATTTTGGCTCCACCCTATGCTTTGACTACCAGGTACCACGAGTAGTCAGAAAATCCATGTAGCCAACCTAATTAATAAAGTATCTCATCCAAATCAACAGAAGTTATTCTTTTATACTCTGACTTGATTGGACCAGTGTATAGAATACAACACTCCTTTCAATATGTATTTGTCCAAACACATCATCTCAGCAGGAAAGACCTCAGAGGTTCCTAACTAAAAAGATGATCATTGAATTAAAGGCCATCAAGCTACCAAGACAGGCTTGAAGCCCTGTCCCTATACTGTCTCTTATAAACTCTTACACAGTGACTTATGTTAAGCATTCCTTGCTGTTAAGGACCCAACTCTCTTTGATCTTCTACACCTCCAAAATACAAGTGGCTCTTGTGATAATAGGAGGTACTGCCAGCCATGCCAGAAGTAAGGCAGTAGATGTAGAACTTGTACCAGTACAGCTAGCTGGAATGTTGTAAATAACTATATGTCATTTGTATATCAAACTGATTTGTACAGATGCTTGTGCTGAAAATGTATTTGTGAGGTTTGCTTGTGTTAAAATGTATCAACAGAGCAGCCTGCTAGAATGAAAATAAATGTACATGTATTATTGTAATTGAATTAAATGTATATGTTTTAATAGAGGACATCGGGACAGCAGAGGTTAACCAGCTAGCTTACTTTAAGAAAAATAATGAAAATGTACATGAGCTGTTAAACCATTAAAATGGTAGCCCAGCATGCTAAAAAGGACCCGAGATGGTGGGTCTGGAAGACACCTTTATTCATTAGCTCAGTAAAAAGATGGGAATCCCCATGCACTGCCATAAACATTTAGATGTGTACTGTATCCGCCTATGCTGAATTCATGTCTCAGCTTCAAAGGGGGATACTGTGAGAACCTAGAGTCAGGTGACCATTCTGCAAGCCATCTTGGATATTTTATTTTACAGGGAGTAATCTCTGAATACTGAGTATTCCGTTTTGGGGAACCTGACTAGAAAGACTGCTCACATATTTCATTGTGTCTTTTCTATCAAGTAAGTTATTAGGGGAATAGTAATTCTCCTAGAGTCAGTCAGGAATATAGTGAAGCTTAGTTTAGAGATTGTTTTTCTTTACTTATATGAGTCTGTCCATCAATGTTATTTTCAATATCTCCTGTTATTCGAACTCTGTGGTTTACTATAAATATATATTTAGTATTTTCTTGTTCTTTTATTATTTACTATAAATATATTTAAACTTTTTATTGTGGCTGGTCCTTTTTAGAAAGTATTTAACCTTTGAGAGTGCTGATATTTATTTTGTGACACTGTGTGGACACTCCAGAAGGCTGAACTGTCTTGGTCATCTACTACCATTTGTTCTAGTATTAATATTACACAGTATAATTTTACACCCTTTTTTAAAGCCTTAGAGTAGCTGATTGTGGAGTGTCTGGTGGTGGTGATAACTACCTTATGCTCTGAGAAGAAGCGGTCACAACAGGTAAATCTGTGCCAGCCTTTCCCAGGTGTGTGTGTGTGTGTGTGTGTGTGTGTGTGTGTGTGTGTGTGTGTGTGTGTGTGCATGTAAAAAATCAAATCTCACAGTGTGTATATGTCAGCTACGTGGAAGCACTGGGCTTACAGAGAGGGTTCACAGGTAGGTAGGCTATCTGCCAGAGGGCATTTATAAGCCTAGCCAGAGTGTGTCGGCTTTCGCCGCCCCATTGATTAATTAACTGAGCCTCTGTCAAGCAGAGCCAATGAAGTGATTCCAGGGGTGTACTTTCTATTACCCATCCACTCGTCAAGGATTTTCTTGAAGAGTGTTAGTGAGGGGTTAATGTAGTTAGGAATTTTGTTCCAAAGCATGGGGAGTCTCTGTGACAGGAATCTATCCCTCCAGCATGTTCTATTTATTGTTGTGGCGAGGTTTAGCTCACTAGAGCGTGTGGCTCGCAGTGACTTGGATTTCTTTAGGTGGAGCATGTCCATCAATTCTGAGTTGGACATGGCTTTGTAAGTCAGGCAGAGATCACCTCTGAGTAAGCGATATGCCATTGAGTACAGCCACAGTTTTTTCAGTCAGTCTGCAGAGGACATATGTTTGAGGCCAGTAATCCTCTTGGTGAGGTGCTTTTGTAGTCTTTCAAGCTGTTGGAAGTGTCTTGTGAGGTACATCCCAAATGGGGCATTGTACTCTATGATAGGTCTGATGAGTGACGAGTAGAGAGGCACTATAACCTCTTTATTTCTAGAAGCGAACCCCTTAGTAATTAGATGGGCCACATAGAAGGATTTCCTAACTACTTTGGCAATATGATTGTCAAAGGAGAGATTACTATCTACCTGGGTCCCCAGATCTTTTATTACTTCTTCTGTATTAAGGGGGCTGCTGCCTATGTGATAATTCGTGGGGGTTTTGTTTTTCCCAAACGGGATGACTATGCATTTTTTGGCATTTAGCTTGAGGCCATGACTTTGACAACAGGTGTCTGTCTCAGTAAGGCCTTTTTGGAGGATGTCCGTGTCAGCCAGAGAATTAGTTATAGCTCCCAGTTTGCAGTCATCGGCGAACTTGGTTAGCCATAATCATGTTTGCCTGCACTTCTGAGAAATATATGCCGAACAGTAGGGATCCCAGAACTGAGCCTTGCAGGACACCACTTGTGACTGGTTTAGAGTTAGACCTGGAGCCCGCTATTCTTACTGTGTGAGTTCTGTCTGTAAGCCATTTGGCAACCCATCTTGTGATGTAGGGGTTTATGTTCAGGCTGGTGAGTTTTTCTATAATACCCGAGTGAGGAATGGTGTTGAACGCTTTGGCGAGATCAAGGTAGGCTGTGTGAACCACCTTTCCCTCGTCTATGGCCTTGGTAACTGTATCGAAGAAGTCAACCAGGTTTAGTAGGCATGATCTGCCCTTAACAAAGCCGAACTGGGTCGGGTCAAGTGTTTGGAGGTTCCCAATGTCTTTGTTAAGGAGTTCCATGATGATGCACTCCATAGCCTTGCAGACCAGGCTAGTCAGGCTTATGGGGCGATAGTTACCAGGGTCACTTGTGGCCCCTCCTTTGTGGAGCAGAATAACCATTGCTGTGCACCATTCTACGGGCACATAGCCTGTGGAGAGGCTGAGGTTGAACAGCATGTTTAGGTGGGGGGTTAGTTCGTTCTGTAGTTCGTGCAAGATGCAGCCTGGGACACCATCTGGCCCCATTGATGCTGTGTTTTTGGCTTTTGAAAGGGCTATTTTCACCTGTGCTTCTGCGAATTCTGGGACACATTTTTCCGGTATTGTTGTGGGCCCTTTTGAAGGTGAGAGGGAGGTGATATTTGCACTGAATCTATCTGCCAGTATGTTGGCAATATCAGTAGGTTCTGCGAGTTGCCACTTAGATGTTTGACATAGCTAAAGAAAGCTTTGCGGTTATCTTTCAAGTCCTTGGCTATTTTTCTTTCGAAGTTAGCCTTGGATGGTTTTATGAGGGACCTTAGTTTCTTACTGATACTGATCAGGGATGTCTTTCCTTCTTGGGATTTGCTTTTTTTCTGAACTAGTTTCCTGCTTTTGTTATATAACCTGTTTATGACAGGGGTCCACCAGACTGGTCTCCTTCTCTTAGGGGAGTGAGTCTTGATTTTGCTAGGGATGGCATGATCCATGCATCCTTGTAGGTGCTCATAGAGTGCAATTGTAAAGGATTCTGCATCTTGGGCAGTGTTATCCTTTAGCATGGGGGCTGTGAAACTTACCACCTCTGACTTAAGTAAAGTGAAGTTTGCTTTAGAAAAGTTTTTCACTGGTTTCCTTGGTTGGGGGTGGTGGTGGGGTGTGGACATCTAGGGTGATTAGTTTATGGTCTTATCAAACCAGTGACGGGTTGACCTCCGGTACGGAGCACCTGTCGCCCATGTTGGTGATGACCAGGTCCAATATGTTGTGGCCTCTGGTAGGGGAGTTTACCAGCTGATCCAGGGCATTTGAGTTGATAAATTCCAGGAAGTGCTGAGCCTGAGAGTTTGTACTCAAGTAGTTTTCCCAGTTAATGGCAGGGTAATTAAAATCTCCCAAGATCAGGGTGATCGGTAGGACCTTCATGTTTTCCAGTGTCTCCAGAAAGGCGGAGTGGTGGTCCTGGATCATGGAGGGTGATCTGTAGCAGGCCACAATTTGCATTGCAGATTTGCCCGATGTTAGTTGCACATGGATGATCTCAGAGGTATCATGCTGCGCCACCAATCTGGAGGTGTGGGTATCCTTGATGAATATGGATACACCCCCTCCTTTTGTGTTTCGGTCCGTGTTCTGTGGCCGAAATGTGTGGTATGAGTTGTAGCCCAGTAGTGCTGGAGTACTCTCTGGAGCCTTGAACCAGGTTTCAGTTACTGCACAGATGTCGACGTTCTCCATACTTAGGAGTGCTTCGAGCGCATGCATTTTGAGATTTAAACTCCTGGCGTTGAGTAGCATAACCCTCAGTTTTTTACTTGTGCTGTTTACGGAGGTGGGTTTGAATTTTGAGCCTTGCCTAAAAAAGGCACTATGGGGGCAGCAAGAGCCTTGGCCAGTATTCGAAAGCCAAGGGGTGACAGGTGCAAGCCGTCTCTTGCGAAGCAACGTGGCCTGTCGAGCATGTCATCCCAGGACGACAGACACAGGATCCCCTCTGAATTACACCAGACGCCTAGACAATTGTTGAAATTGATCATTTTTTCTTTATACTGAGGTATCATTCTTGGTGAGGGCAGGATGCTACTCGGGGTCAGGGTCATACCCGCCTGGGCTACATGATCAGAGAGCTCTCCCATGTCTCTTTTCATGTAGTCCAGGGAGATATGGCTCAGGTCGTTCACACCAACATGAACAATGACAGAGTCATATTTGTACTTGTTCTGGAGTGACCTGAGTGGTTGTGTTATGTGCCGGATTCTGGCTCCCGACAGGCAGCTAACAGTAACCTTCTCCTTGTCCAGCCTAGTGAGTGGGGCGTCAGTGTGCCTGACTATTGAGTTACCTATTACTAGTGTGTTAGGTATGTTATTTTGCCTTAAGGGCTGTGATTGTGCGGCACACTTATTTTGTGTTTTATGTGTTGTCTGGTTTGTGATGAGAGGTGCAGGTTTTGTGGGCATCTGCTTTGGAGCTCTCTGATAGGTTCATAGGTTCATACTAGGCTATCTGCCCTAGGGCATTTATAAGCCTAGCCCATAGTTTTGTGGCTTTCACCACCCCTTAAGTTTGAAAGGTATTGTGCCCATTAGTTTACCGTGCCTCTGTCTAGCAGTGACACTGAGGTGATCCCCGGGGTAAACCTGCAATCTCCCATCCATATGTCAAGATTTCTCTTGAACACGGCCAGCGAGGTGCTCTGCCTCACATGTACTGGGATCTTGTTCCACAGCATAGGGAGTCTCTGAGTGATGAATCTGTCCCTCCAGCACGTCCTATTTATAACTGTGTTAAGGTTTAAGTCCCTTCCTCTTGTATTTCTTATGGATTTAGATTTTTTGAGGTGGAGCATGTCCATCAATTCCGGGTTTGACATGGCCTTGTATGTTAGGCACAGGTCACCTCTGAGCAAACGTTATGCGACCGACTAGAGCTGGAGTTCCTTCAGTCGGGCAGCATAAGACATATTTTTGAGACCCTTTATCCTCTTGGTGAGGAACTTTTGGGGCCTTTCCAATTGCTGCAGGTGTCGGGTAAGATCCATTCCGAATGGGGCATTGTACTCAATCATTGGTCTGATGAGTGATGAGTACAGGGGGAACAATGACCTCCCTTGATCTAGATGTGAATCCCTTCATGATCAGGTGGGCAATGTAGAAGGTTTTCCTAACTACCTTGGCAACATGGGTGTCAAATGAGAGGTTACTGTCAACCTGGGTCCCTAGATCCCTGATAACCTCTTCTGTGCTTAGTGGATTGCCACCTATATGGTAGCTAGGGGTAATCTTGTTTTTCCCGAAGGGTATGACTATGCATTTTTTGGCATTTAACTTTAGGCCATGGCTCTGGCACCAGTTATCCGTTTCTATGAGACCCTTCTGAAGGATATCTGTGTCTGCTGTGTTTTCAACTATGGTGCCCAGTTTGCAGTCATCTGCAAACTTAGTCAGCCATAATCCTCCTGTGTTTGCCTGTATTTCTGAAAAGTAGATGCCGAACAACAGGGGGCCTAGGACTGAGCCCTGTGGGACACCACTTGTGACCGTCTTGGAGTCTGACATGGCGCCAGCCACTCTGACCCTGTGGGTTCTGTCACTTACCCAGTTTGCTACCCATCTTGTGACGTATGGGTTTACATTTAAGTTGGTGAGTTTTTCTATGATACCCGAGTGGGGTATTGTGTCGAAAGCTTTTGCAAGGTCAAGGTAGGCTGTGTGGACTGCCTTGCCCTCATCAATGACCTTGGTGACTGTTTCAAAAAAATCAACCAAGTTTAAAAGGCATGATCTGCCCTTGACAAAGCCAAACTGGGTTGGATCCAATGTCTGTAAGTTCCCTATGTCTTTATTTATGAGTTCCATTATGATCCTCTCCATAGCTTTGCAGACTAGGCTTGTCAAGCTGATGGGGTGGTAATTACCAGGGTCAGTGGAGGCACCGCCTTTGTGAAGTGGGACCACAGTTGCCGTACGCCACTCCTTGGGTACGTACCCTGAGGTGAGGCTAAGATTAAACAGCTGCCCTAACAGCGGGTTTAATTCCTCATTGAGTTCGTGGAGCACACAACCGGGACACCATCTGGTCCCATAGATGCTGTGGTTTTGCCTTGGAGAGCAGTTTTCACCTGAGCATTTGAGATGTGTGGGAGGCTACAATCCGCTGGGATAGATATCTCTCCTTTTGGGGGGGAGGGGGGGAGAAATTTGCACTGAACCTGTCAGCCAGTATGTTGGCAATCTCTGTTGGTTCAGTGATTTTGACATCATTTTGAACTAATTCTGAGCATATCTGGGAGTTTCCTCCCAGGTTTCTAACATAGCTAAAAAAGGCCTTATGATTGTCTTTTGAGTCCTTAGCGATTTTTCTTTCAAAATTTGCCTTGGATGATTTTATGAGCAATCGTAGTTTTTTACTTATAGTGATCAAGGGTGTCTTCCCTTTTAAGGATTTTGCTCTATCTTGTAGTAGCTTTCTCCTTTTATTGTAGAGTTTGTTAATGGCTGGGGTCCACCAGACTGGGCGCTTGCCTTTGGTGAAAAGAGTCTTTGTTTTGTTTGGGATTGCCTGATCCATGCAGTCCTGGAGGTGCTGATAGAAGGCATTTGTAAGTGATTCAGCTGTTTGGGTAATGGTTTCCGCTGGCTCGGGGGCTTTGAAGGAAACTACACCAGTCTTAAGAAGTGTGAAGTTGGCTTTTGAGAAGTTCTTCACTGTGGTCTTTTTTAACTGGGGTGGGGGCGGGATGTGGACTTCCAGTGAGATTAGTTTATGATCTGATCTCACCAATGAGGGGTACACCTCTGGTGCTGAACATTGTGTCCCCATGTTCGTGATGATGAGATCTAGTATGTTTTTTCCTCTCGTGGGGATGGTGACTAGTTGTTCCATGGCATTTGAGTTTATGAACTCCAGGAACCTTTGGGCTAGAGTGTTGGGGCTTGAGTAATGATCCCAGTCTATATTCGGGTAGTTGAAATCACCTAATATGATGGTGTTTGGAGATACATTTATCCCTAGAGTGTTTTCAGGAAAGCTGTGTGATGTTCCTGAGTTTGAGAGGGTGGCCTGTAACATGCTACAAATTGCAGAGCAGTCTTTCCTACGGTTACTTGCATCTGGATGGTCTCCGATGCTTCGTACGTTGCCACCAACCTGGAGGTGTGGGTATCCTTGATGAATATGGATACCCCCCCCCCCTTTCTTGGTGTGGTCTGGATTTTGGGGCCGGAACGCATGATATGAGGTATAACCTGATAGTGCTGGGGTGCTCTCAGGAGCCTTGAACCAGGTTTCAGTCACAGCACAGACATCGATGTTCTCCATACTGAGAAGGGCCTCGAGTGCGTGCATCTTGAGGTTTAGACTTCTGGCATTGAGCAGCATTACCCTTAGTTTATTTTCTTTTTTGTGTTCTAGGGTGGTAGGTTTAGAATTTGAGCCTTGCCTAAAAAAGGCACTATGGGGGTGGCAAGAGCCTTTGCCAATATCCTTTTGCAGGTTTTTATTTAGAGCCTCCGAGTATGATTTTGTGTATTTATGTGTATCTTTTGCCAGTGCTGGTTTAGTAGGTCTATGTGAGGCTGGAGGTGTGGTGCAAGTGTTAACCTTCTCCTCATGACTGTCTGTTCCAGTCTTGGGTGGAAATACCTTAGCCTCCAGTTTGGCTGTATAATTGCATCTCTCACATATGTTAGTGTTTTGTGGTAGGAGGAGAGGACTGTCTGTGTATATGAGGCAGTTGTAACATTGCCTCAGGATACCCAGATTCACCAGCTGGACTGGAGAGTACACCTGAAGTTGCCCTTTGGTCATGCCTAAATAGTAGGGTGAGCTGCTTAGTCGCTTGGTTGGTGAGGGGTGGATAAAGAGCCTTGCCCTGCTGGGCAGTCAAGTGTCGGGGTATATTAGTGCTTGCTATTAGCTCTGAGCAAGTGATGGACTGTAGGATGCTTTTTGTGTGCTTAGGTTGAGAGTTAGACTAGTTTCAAGTGAAAAACTGAAGGAGACTTAGTGGAGCCAGGAATAATTTAACCCTAGCTGCCTGGCAAACAAAACCATGCCATGCGTTTTTTAAACTACTAACTTCTGGGCTGGAACCACTCCTCCAGGGACAGATGGCTGCTCAAAGTTCCCCTCTCTCACAGGTGAACAAATAAACTTCCCTATATCCAAGTAAGGTATGGACAACTCAGAAACTTGTAACACAGCCCTGAATTCAGCACTAGCCTGAAAACTGGACTATACTAGCTTAGAAAGGCGGGAAACAAGAAATTTATTTATTTTTAAAAGATAAGGCAAAAGCAGTAAAAAGTACACTTAAAACAGCTTTAAACAACTACAAGTGATCTGAAAAGGCTATCGCACTTTAGGGTGTA
The DNA here is from genome assembly GCF_019279795.1 of Protopterus annectens. NCBI lineage: Eukaryota > Metazoa > Chordata > Ceratodontiformes > Protopteridae > Protopterus > Protopterus annectens. Next base: position 1,259,626,704 of record NC_056746.1, read on the forward strand.
GCCTACAACAGTTAAACAATTTATTTAAACAAAAACAACTTTTTAAAAGTGCAGGCAGTCAAATAAGTACACAACCAATCGGGGACAAATTTTAACAGAATCAGGGACAATCAGGGACACTTTTAAAATATTAGTGCTACTAACTTGAAACACTGACATAATCAGAGCATATGAATTAATACACATTTTCTGAAGTAAAAGAAGTCTATAACTCTTAATTATTGTCATTATTCATTAAGTGTAATTCACCACCTTTCCTCCAAAAGTCACTAGTTTCAGGAGGGATTAAGAGGGATAGAGCTAAAATTTGAGTCAAAATCAGGGACATCCCTGAAAATCAGGGACAGTTCAGAGGTATGTATATGTGAAAAAAAAAACTGTAGGTCTTGGCTTGGACACTCAGTGGAGGACCTCTCCATATAGCTATACTGGTGGATAGTCTTACTGGGGACCTGGAGGAAGACAGACATAGAAATCCAGATCCTGGACTGAGTGTGTTCCCTGTGTGCTCTTAAGGAAATTAATTCTTGATGCAGGGAGGTCTGCATATGGGAATACTGACTGTATCCATTTGTATTCCAAGTGCACGTCTCTCTTCGGTGTCAGTGGTGAGGATTCAGGCTCCTTGATTACTGGCCCAGCATGGGGATGTCACAGCTCTATAAATGCTCAAACTAAAGACTTAAATCACTATCAAAAAATCTGTAAGACTTACTAAAGGCAATGATTTATTACTCAGTGCTTCCTCCATCTTTGGAATCATTCTATTACATATAAAACAGACAGGCACCCTCATTTCCTTAACAACAAACCTTAATGATAGGATAGGCATCAGCAAATGCACCCTGGACCCCACTTTTTTGCCCTCCTGGAAGCAGGAGGTGCCATACTAGGATGAGTACTGGCAAGCTGATTATGGTCCATGGACCAAATCTACCTTGTAAACTCTATGAATCTATTGTGATATGTGTTTTCATCTCCTCACAAAATACAATTCCCTAATTTTGCACTATCACATACTTCATGCATAGTGTGAAATGTGGTTCACTTAACTTTTTCTCTCTCCTTTTTCATTCTGAATTACTGTTTCCCATTAATTTTAAAAGGATATATTATTTGTGCATGTTATATGCTGACTAAGGTCTTACAGAGTTACCATGAGTTTTTATGAAATGGCTATCTCCTGAGAGGTTGTCAACTCTACTTCTGGGGTACCTTTTTAAATTTTTTTTTTATGATGTAAGTAAGTTTCTAGTGCTACTGCACTAGTGCAGTGGAGATTATATGAGGCTATGTTAGATGAAAGTTTAGTTTTGTTTACAGCCAGCTTAATTGTGTTTAATTTAGTTATTTAGAAGCAGACATGCTATGCCAGTAATACTGTTCACCAATTCACTGGCTATAAATATGATTTTTCCCTACTGTTTTACTGTTTTAAATTAACGTTTTTTTTTTTTCCCTTCATTTTAATGTTTTGCATTCATTCAGAGCATTTTTTGGGGGTGGGTTAGTGTGTATTTTTTACTACAGGCACTTTGCACTTTATTTTTTTTTCTTTTACTATGAATGGGGCTGGACTGCATTAACGAAGTAGATGATAATGTGTACAGGCTGGTGATAAATGCTTGACAATGTGCATAAATATCCACATCCTGAAGGTGATGAATACATTTATCAAAACACCATACCCTTTTATCATGGCATGTTATTATGATACATTATAGTAGTAGTTACTAATGTACTATTAATGATAAAGCAGTATTTAGTTCTGTTACATTATGTTCAGGTTTATTTACATGTGATAAAGGAAAAGGGGAACAAACAGAAAAGTGATCTTGCTCCCTCTCAGTCCAGTTTAACATGGTTTCAAGTGCTGTTCAATTTTCTTAAAACAGACTTTGTCACTGGTTCCGGACAAAAAAAAATCTTCCCAACAAACAATTTAGTGTAGGGGTAAACAGTTGCAATACAGAAGATTACGATCAGGACTCCGATTACAACCAGGATGTTGTGTGTTTGATACATGGTTGTCAAGAAATTTGCTCTTGAGGTGAAACCTGACATCCATGTCCAGTACACGCAACATCCTGAGTTATGATCAAAGACACCTATCATAATGCTTTGTAGTGCATGGAGCTGTACTTGCTCCTAAGTACTACAAATGGCAAAAAAATGTGTAGTAATGCTAAGTGCTTTACAAATCAGAAAGCCATAATACACTGCCACACAAAGTGGCCACCAAAAAAGGACATCAAGAAATATATATCCACACATTATACATGCACACACATACTATATTATACATGTATATACACACACATTTGTATACAGAAAATATTTATACCCACATATTTACACACATATACATACTGTGCGTGTGTGTATACACACACTATATATATATATATATATATATATATATATATATATATATATATATATACACACACACGCACACATACATAGATAAAAATACATATACACACACATATATACATATACATGTACTTACACACATATACATGAGAGAGGCAATGCAGATGGTCACAAGATTATTACAATTCATTGAGTCCCACCTCAATGACCATAAGGAAATTGAGAAGTACAACCTGTAGCCTCCACAAGGCATACATTAAAGCTCATTCTGATAAGTCAAAGGATTGTGATTCGCAGGATCAGGTTCAAAATAAGGTGAGGTGGTTGTGTGCAACTGATGAAATGATACATATATATAAATGTGTGTGTGTGTGTGTGTGTGTGTGTGTGTGTGTGTGTGTGTGTGTGTGTGTGTGTGTGAATACATAAAGCATGTATGTCTAAGTGTGGTTGTGTGTTATGTGTAAATATGCATATATATATATATATATATATATATGTACATATAGATATATATGTGTGTGTGTTAGTTACAGGTATGCATAGTTGTGTGTGTGTTTCTATATTATACAACAGACACTTGTGGCAGGATAGTCTGGCAAGATTGCAACAGTTTATATGTGATGTGAATATCCTGAAAGAGAGTACATTTTTACAGCAAACAGAGATGAGGGATGATTCTGAAAGTTGATAATGGTGTTGATAGCTAGCTGTAGAGGAACTCTAACTTAGCACTGTCTTCCTTTGCATATAAGGCAATAAATCCTTAAAATGCAGTCATTATTCAAAGTCAGCAAGACCTTTGAGGCCTTGGACATATCTTCAGAGTCTCTAACCACCTTCTCAAGTTGCTTCTCGGTCTACTTCTTGGGGCAATGTCCAGAGCCACAGACTGAACTCAAAGAACATCATGGCAGTATGTGCCAAGGCCTCAGGTCTCTTCCCATCTATATAATTTTTGCAGGGTATGCTCCTTTCTCCTAATCATTTTGTGAAGAAGCCCTGGTAAATACTGTAGCTTCTAACAATGCATTCAGAACCTAGCTGTAAAAAGTACAGATGTGTACACTTACCATAAATGTAGATGTTCGAGTATATTCACTGTTACAGTCATCACACTTGGGTTATCTGCATGCAGGTAGCCCTCAGTCGGCCCGAATACCAGAGACTGAGTATTTCTGCATCGGTTGCTGTTGCTCCAGGACTGACGTCAGATCGTCAGGGATATATAAACAGGCAGCCAACGCCATTACATCAGTTTTTCTTGCCCCAAATATCAGGAGCCCCCCCAATAGGGAACTAAGTTATGGTGGGAAAAACACCACCAATAAAAAGTAAATACCAATACCCCTGAAGGGGGTGAGCAATAGACACAGAGAGGAGAGAGAGAGAGAGACAAGGGGGCTGAAGGGAGGGAAACCAGAACTGCAACAGTGAATACACTTGAACATCTACATTTATGGGAAGTGTACACAACTGTACTATGTTCTTCGTGTTTCACTGTTGCAGTCATCACACTTGGGTTGATTCCCAAAGCTGAAGAAAGGGTGGAGGCAGTCAAGAAGAGTTGAGGCTGACTAGTATGCCCTGCAGGACTGTTGTTGTAAAACCCGCCCTGGATTTGGAAAAGATAGGCAGATGATAATGCTTGGTGAAGGTGTGTACAGAACTCCAGGTAGCAGCTTCCAGGATGTCCCTGGTAGGGACTCCCCTGAGGAATGCTGTAGAGGTAGAAGTCGCCCTAGTGGAATGTGTTCTGACCTCCTGAGGGGTTGGTTTTCCATGGTGCTTGTAGCAGAAATGGATGCAGTGTGCCATCCATTTGGAGACTGTTTGTTTTGAAATGGCCTTGCCATCCGACCCTGGTGCAAAGCTGACTAGTAACTGGTCAGATTTCTGAAGCGCTTAGTCCTGTTAAGGTAGAATCTGAGCTGCCTGTGCACATCCAAGGAGTGCAGGATCCTTTCCCCTTTATTTTGAGGATTAGGGAAGAAAGTTGGCAAATGAATAGATTCGTTGAGAGCCAGACTGGACACCACTTTAGGCATAAAGGAAGGGTTAGTCCTGAGGGAAACCCTGTCAGCATGGAAATTAATGAAGGGTTCCACAGCCATAAGTGTTTGTAGCTCAGACACACTTCTAGCTGAAGTGACGGCAGAAGCAAGGCTGTTTTCCAAGAGAGGAATTTTAACTCTGCTGATGCTGTAGACTCAAAGGGGGGTAGCGTGAGCTTTTCCAGTACAAAGTTAAGGTCCCAAGCAGGGGTGGGTACTCTCCTTGGTGGCCTTACGTTGTTTGCCCCTCTCAGGAACTGTCTGATAAGAGGGTGATAGAAAAGAGGTGGCTCAGTGTTGTAATGAGCTGAAAATGGCAGAGGCATGGATCTTAATGGAGGAGGAGGATAGGCCTCTGTGGAGTATGCTAGGTAATCCAGGATTGGAGGGCAGTGCTGTGTCCTCTCCTTTAGAATGAATCCAGGAACAATACCTTTTCCACTTATCAGCAAAGGATATCCTTGTACTTGGTCTTCTAGCTTCAAGAATGATGTCCAGTACTTGCTTGCTTAGGTTGGTCACTGGGGGAGAATTTAAGGAATAAGCCCGGCTGCAAGATTCATGGTTTGCAGTTGAGGATGCAAGATCTGTCCCCCCTGCTGAGTAAGGAGGGTTGGGATCTGGGGTAGGTGCCAGGGTGGCACCGGTGACAGGCTGTGCAGTAGTGGGTACAAGTGCTGGCATGGCCAGTCTGGGGCAATCAGGATTGTTGTTGGTTTGTCCTGTCTTATTTTGAGTAATATTCTTGAGAGAAGAGGCAGAGAGGGGAATGAATAGATTGAGAGGTTTTCCCACTGGAAGGATAGGGTATCCACTTTCAAGGCCCTGCTGTGAGGTGTCCTGGAGCAGAATTTCCTGAGCTGGTGATTGCAGGGGGAGGCAAAGAGGTCCACCTCTAGGGTCACCCATTTCTGAGTTAGAATACTGAAGGTGCTGGGGTCTAATTGCCACTTGTGTGGGTCTAGGAGATTTCTGCTTAAGTTGTCTGCCAGATAGTTTTGTTTGCCTGGCAGGAATTGAGCTTGCAGATGAATCTGCATGTCCGAGGCCGTGTTACACAGGGCCATGGCTATCCAGCAGAGTGGGTAAGAGTGTGTACCCCCCTGCTTGTTGATGTTCCACATAACTGTGGTGTTGTCTGCTTTTATCAGCAGGGGTGCTGGTGAGAGTAGGGACCTGAAAGCTGTCAGAGCATGCTTAACAGCTAGCATCTTTTTTTGGTTGATGTGCAGATGAGACTGATTTGGGCTCCAGTGGCCCTGAATGCACTTGTCGTCCAGGTGTGCCCCCCAGGCACAGTCTGATGCTTCTGTGGTTAGGGTCTGGGCGGTGAGGGGTTGAGTAAAGGGAAGTCCCTTGTTGTGGTTGCATGCTGCTGCCTACCAAAGAAATTCTGTCCTTAGACAACATATGATAGGCATGACGGTTTCCATGTTCTGAGAATGTTGGCACCAAAGACTTTTTAAGTACCATTGAAGTTTCCTCATATGCAGTTTGGCATATGGAATTAGTAAGATGCAAGAGGCCATGAACCCTAGGGTCTGCAGGATTTTCTTGCAGATTGCTGGGTTCTGGTGGCCATTTGAGCAAAGTAGCCTGTCAGATAGGCTTGTTTTTCTGGAGTAAGGAATGCCATCTGGGATGCTGTGTCCAAGCTTGCTCCCAGGAATACAATCTTTTGACTGGGGACTAGTTTTGATTTCTTTTCATTGATAGTGTACCCCAGGGAGGTTAGAAGGTTCTTTACAAATGGCAGGTGCTGCAACAGCTGTTCTTGACTGTCTGCCTGAATCAGGCAATTGTCCAAGTATAGGTAAATTTGAATTTTTCTCTGTCTGCAATAAGCAAAGGCTGGTGCCAAGCATTTCATGAATACTCTGGGAGCAGTGGATGAGCCAAAGGGAAGTGCAGAGAACTGATGATGCATAGATCCGGCCCTGAAACGTAGGTATTTCCTGCATGAGTCCCTGATAGGGATGAGCAGATAGGCTTCTTTTAGGTCTAGGGAGGCTAACCAGGCATCTTTGGACAGCATAGGAAGAAGCTGCTGAAGGGTGAGCATTTTGAATTTTGGTACCACCAGGAAGGTGTTTAGAGTGGAAAGATCTAGGATTGGGTGCCAAGTGCCCTCTTTTCTGGGTACCAGGGAAAAGTCTGGAATAGAACCCTTGACCTATCTGTTCTGCCGGAACAGGTTGAATTGCCCTTATGGAGAGCAGGGATAGAATTTGGTTTTATGCCTCTGCCCACTGGCTTGGAGGAAGGTCTGGGAACCCTTTTGGGGTTGGCAGTGAGTGGAAGTAAAATTTGTACTCCTAGAATACGATGTTGAGGACCCATCAGTCTTTGGTGATGGAGGTCCAGTTTCTTGCATAACGGGCACATTTTCCTCCTAGGGGCACAAGCAGTTGGGCAGAGGAGAGGAATAGAGAAATCATTGAGAATTCTTTCTGTAAGGGGTGGCTTAGGACTCCCTGTTTTTTGAAGTGGAGGCACTCCATTGCTTAGATCTCTGCATACCCTGAGACTGGAGTCTGGGGGGGGGGTCTGTTTCCCCTGGGTCTAGTTTGAGATGACCTTGAGGGGGCTGGAAAGGACAAATGTTTTGACGGGCAATGCCTACTGAATCTAGGAGGCTGCGCTTGCAAGCAATCTTTGACTGTCTGCATAGATTTAGCCTTTTCTTCCATCTTTTTTAGAACCACTTCTGCTTTGGTGCCAGACAGATTGTCCTTGTTCAAAGGAGCTTCTAGTAATTTTGATTTGACATGGTCTGGCAAGGTCTGCTCCTTAAGCCAAGCATGCCTTCTCAGTACAGAACCAGTGACTGCTGCCCTGTAAAATTGCTTCTAGGGCATCAAAACCACATTGTAAAGTATGCTTGCTGACTTGGCTTGCAGAATGCATAAGCTGTTGTAATTCTTTATTTTCTGCACAGTCTGTAAAGGTAGCTAATTTTTGCTTAATAAGTTACATAATATGTTGCTGGTATTTCAGCATGTGAAACTGGCAATTCAGTGCAGAGGTGTATACTTTTTTACCCCATCTGTCTAAAGCTCTGGAATCCCTGTCTGAAGGAGTTGGATCTTAGCTGTAGTTGCTTTTATACCTTTAGGCCCCCGGGAATGACATCTGGGTCAGCAGTAGGATTTTTGAAAAGACATTTGTGAGAGTCAGGGACTCTGAAGTACCCGTCTGGTTTTCTTGGAGCAGGGGGTAAAGTATCAGCAGTTAGACTGGATTCCATAAAAACATCATCCATAACATCCAGAACTGGAGGTATTGGTAAAGGTCTATGTTGTGGCAAATATAGAAATTCTCTGAGTCTCTTTTTGGACTGAGGTTAGTCTTGGCATTCCCAGTGGAAATGCTCTCTTAAAGTATGTAGGGTTTCACCAAAAGAAAAATCCTCTGGAGGGGAAGCAGAGAGAATGGATTCCTCTGCAGTGAATCCTTATAAGTAGATAAAAGCACATCTTCATATTCAGAAACCTGAGTCGTCAGACTCTTGGTCTGTTAAAGCTGCTGGGGACAGGTCTCTTTTTCTCTTAGCAGGAGAAGGCTGGCTTCCCCTAATAAGCATAATTGGGTCTTCTGCCACTTTAAGCATTTGATGTTGTGGCAAGGAAACAGGTGCTTGAGTTTGGGTCGTCTGTGTTTTAGGCATAGTTTGTACTCTTGGCCTTAGAAACTCGGTAGACGGGAAAGAAGTCGTCGGTTTGTGTTGAGAATTGGTAGTGCAAAGAACTTCTTCAGAAGCCAGTGCCTGCACAGTGGCTCTGGACCCATTCAAGGTAGAGACATCTGCAGATTCCATAGTCAAAGAAGAGTCTTCGGCATACCGAACTCCGAATGGGTTTCGATACCAGCCTGCGAATCCACTGAAGCGGGCATCAGGGGTTGCGCCTTACTGAGTACCGGCGAACTGGCAACTAGCTTAACGGAAGTGTCGTCAGTTTTGGACCTGTGCGGTCTGTCTCCGTCTTTATTCTTACGTTTTTTCAGAAGATCGGGAGTCAGATGGCTTACCGAAGCCATTTCGGAATAAGGAGACCGAGAGCGAAAGTATTTAGTGACAATAAGGGCCCGATGATGAATAGTTCGGGCATTGAACACAGCACAAAACCGACAGCGAGGTACCTTGTGGTCTGGGCCTAAACAGGTGACGCAGTAAGAATGGAAATCTCGGTGTGGTACTTGCTTTCCACAGGCGAAAAGTACAGTTTTGTACCTACCATAAATGTAGATGTTCGAGGATTCCATTGCTGCAGTCCTTACTATTGGGTATAGTCCGCATCCAGTCGGCCCGAATACCAGAGTATAAGGCTGACGTCGGTCAGGGCGCATTAGACTGACGTCAGTACGTCAGGGTACTAATGCGCATGACCGGCGTCATATCCTCAGTCTTTTCTTGCCCCAGATGTCAGAAGACCCTAAAAAGACAAGGCCCAAAATACCTGTACCAAAACATGAACAATATATACAAAAATAGAAGCAGGTAAACTCACCTACACAACCACCCCTAAACACAGAGGGAAGGAGGGAGGGATTGGACTGCAGCAATGGAATCCTCGAACATCTACATTTATGGTAGGTACAAAACTGTACTATGTTCTTCGTTTTCCATTGCTGCAGTCCTTACTATTGGGTAGAATCCCAAAGCAGAGGTAAGGGAGGCTGGCAAATCATAAAGAAGCAGGAGCTGACAACATGCCTTGCAAAACAGCTGTGGCAAAACCAGCCCTAGACTTAGAGTAGATAGGAAGGTGATAATGCTTAGAGAAAGTATGCACTGAACTCCAAGTAGCTGCTTCCAAAATATCCTTAGTTGCCACCCCATAGAAATGCTGTTGAAGTGGCAGTAGCCCTAGTGGAATGAGGCCTAATCCCAGCTGGAACCTCCTTGCCATGATGGGAATAACAAAATGCAATGCAAAAGCCAATCCACCTAGAAATAGTTTGTTTTGACACAGGCTTGCCCTGAACTCAAAGCAAAAGAAACAAACAACTGCTGAGACTGCCTAAAATCCTTAGTCCTGCTTAAGTAATAACGCAATTGCCTGTGTACATCTAAAGTATGCAAAATCTTTTCCCCTTTATTTTGGGGGTCTGCATAAAAGTAGGCAAATGAATAGTTTGGTTTAAAGCCACACTAGAAACCACCTTAGGCATAAAGGAAGGATTAGTACGTAATGATACCCTATCCTTATGGAAAATCAAAAAGGGCTCGACTGCCATAAGGGCCTGCAACTCAGACACCCTTCTTGCAGAAGTAATAGCCAACAAAAAAGCAGTCTTCCATGACAAATATTTCAATTCAGCAGTAGCCGCAGGCTCAAAAGGTTGTAGAGTAAGTTTTTCCAACACAAAATTGAGATCCCAAGCAGGAGTAGGAGCTCTACGTGGGGTCTTATATTTTTGCCGTCTAAGAAACTGCTTGAACAAAGGATGCGAAAACAATGGTGGGTCACAATCATAGTGAGCTGAGATTGCTGCAGCATGAATCTTAATGGAAGAGAAGGACAGACCCTTGTCCAGTAACTCAGTAAGATATTGAAGAGCCATACTCAAATTAGGCTCAGAAATCTCCAAATTCCTTGCTTTACTCCAAAATAAAATCTCTTCCATTTTGCTGCGTACACTTTCCTTGTACTAGGTCTTCTAGCTTCCCTAATCACATTTAAAACTTGTTGAGGAAGTTGAGACCTGCTGTGTTTCAACACAGAATATGCCAGGCTGTCAGATGAAGAGAGTGAAGCTTGACATTGAGCAGATGACCGTCCTGCTGGGAAAACAGATGTGGAATCAAAGGTTAAGGCCATGGAGGCTTCTTTACAAGACTCCGTAGTAGAGGGTACCAGTGTTGCCAAGGCCAATCTGGAGCTATCAAAATTATCCTTGGCCTGTCCTGTCTGACCTTTAACAGTACCTTTGGAAGAAGAGGCAGAGGTGGAAAGGCATACACATGAAGGTTTGTCCAACTGAAAGACAGAGCATCCACTTTCCAAGCTGTGTGATGAAACCCCTTTGTGCAAAACTGTGGCAGCTGGTGGTTTAGTGGAGAAGCGAACAGATCTATGTCTGGAGTTCCCCATGACACTGTCAATTTCTGAAATACATGAAGATCCAGTTTCCACTTGTGGGGATCCATGATTTGTCTGCTTAACACATCTGCTAAGGAGTTCTGTGCTCCTGGCAGAAACCTTGCCTGAAGAGTTAGGTGCAAGCGTGGCAGTCTCCCATAAAATCATCGCTTGCCTGCATAGAGGATAAGAATGTGTTCCCCTTGTTTGTTGAAGTACCACATGACAGTTGTGTTGTCTGTTAGAATCAACACCTGCCCTGGAAGAAGTAACTCCTTGAAAGCCAGCAATGCGAACTGGACTGCTAACATCTCCTTCATGTTGATATGTAGATGCTGTAGTCTGGCAGGCCACTTGTCTTGTATCCACTTTCCATTTAGATGAGCTCCCAAGCAATGTCTGAGGCATCTGTCGGTAAAATCTGACTCGCCTCTGGCCGGGTCACAGAGAGTCCCTTGTTTAGGTGACATTCCTGAGCCCACCACAAAAATTCTCTTTGAAGGCAAGGTATTATTTGAATGACAGTGTCTAAATCCTGGCAGTGCTGTGTCCATACATTTTGAGATACCATTGTAACTTCCTCATATGCAGTTTGGCATTGGGAAGCACCAGAATACAAGATGCCATGAACCCTAATGCTTGAAGGACTGTCTCTGCAGTCAGCACGGACTGATGAGATAGTTGATGGAAGTAAAGTGATAGACTCTTTTGTTTGTCCGGGGTTAAAAGGCCATCTGGGCTGCTGTATTCAGTCTCACACCCAGAAAGCACATGTCTTGAGAGGGTACTAGACTGGACTTTATTTCGTTCACAGAATACCCTAGGCATCTTAGCACTGCTATAAGATATTCCAGATGCTGTAGAAGGTCTTCCTTTTCTTGAGCCAGAATCAGGCAGTCGTCTAAATAAGGATAGATTTGAAGTCCTTGTAGCCTGAAGTAAGCTATCACTGGAGCCAGAAACTTTGTGAATACTCTGGGCGCAGTAGATAAGCCAAAGGGCAATGCAGAGAACTGATAAAGAGAATTTCCAGCTCGAAACCGCAGATACTTCCTGTAACTTAGCCTGATAGGCACATGAAGGTAAGCTTCCTTGAGAACTAAAGTTACCATCCAGTGATCTTTGCCCAGCAGGGGTAAAAGCTGTTGTAACGTCAACATCTTGAACTTGGGAATGTCCAGATAAGTGTTGAGGAGAGATAAATCCAAAAGCAGTCTCCACGTGTTCCCCTTTTTGGTACTAGGAACATGCGAGAATAAAATCCTAGGCCCCTTTCTGATACAGGGACTGGCTGAATGATGTCCAACACCCATCTGTCTTGAATAATTAAATCCCAATTTTCTTTGAAAAGAGACAGTCGTCCTTCCAAAGGAGCTGCCAGACGAGAATCTACTGGCAGCTGAAAAGGCAGGTCATTGGGTCTGTTTACGAAAGGACTGACCCCTGCCCTCACCAGAAGTCTGAGCAGGCGAACTCCCTGTTCTAGGCCTAAAAGAACCTTGAGCCCTGCCCCTACCACGTCTAGACCTACCCCTAGACTGGGAATCATAAGCAGGATATGTCCACCCCTTAGCAGGCCAATTTCTACTAAACTTCGGTGGCTGTACCTGCAAAAAATCTTTAACAGTTTGCATAGACTTAGCTTTGTCCTCCATTTTCTTTAAAACTGCTTCCACAGGTGAACCAAACAACACATCAGACTGTAAAGGAGCATCCAAAATCCGTGTCTTAACATGCTCAGCCAAATTTTGATCCCTCAACCAGGCATGCCTGCGAAGAACAGAACTAGTGGCAGCCACCCTCGAGGAGGCCTGCACAGCATCAAAACCACATTGCAAAGAATGCTTGCCCACTTGTTCAGACACATAAACTAAATCCAGCAAGTCTTTACAATCAATACCTTCCGCCAGAGCATCCACCTTAGATTTCAATTGTGAAAGGAGATAATTTTGATATTTCAGCATGTGAAACTGACAATTCAACGCCCTCATGGCTAGAGTGGAAGAAGTATACACTTTCTTACCCCACCTATCTAACGCCCTTGCCTCTTTGTCAGTGGGAACAGGATTTTTAACCACAGAGGCCTTAACACCTTTAGGCCCCTGAGAAACAGTTTCTGGGTCCGCCCTAGGACTCTTAAACAAATACTTATGAGCTTCGGGCACCCTATAGTACCTATCAGGTTTAACAGGAGCAGGAGGCAAAGAATCAGGGTTCAGGGAAGCCTCTGCAAAAACATCTTCCACCACATTCAACACAGGAGGTATAGCTAAGGCCCTATGCTGGCGTAAAAACAAGAATTCCCTAAGTCTCTTCCTGGAATCAGAGTAATCCTGGCCTTCCCATTTAAAGTGCTCCCTCATGGAATGCAGAGTCTCTGAAAAAGAAAAACCCTCAGGAGGAGAAGCCGAAGGAGTGGCATCATCCACATCAGAATCAGAATAATGAGGATACTCCAGCAAATCTTCCGCAGAAGACTCAGAAGCCCCTGAACCCTGTTCAAAACTGTCAAACTCTGGTTCCACTCTAGGCCTCTTATCAGGAGGGCCCATAGAACCTCTAATCATAGTAATCAAATCTTCTGCCATTTTAAGCATATGTTTCTTAGGTACAGAACCCGAAAGGCTAGGAGAAGCCCCTACTGAAGCTGAAGTTGGCCTACCTCTAAAAGAAGTTTTGGCAACAGAAGGAGAGGCTCTAACTACTTTGGGAAGAGAGGGAAGAATAGTTACCTGAGAAGCCCCTCAGCCTGGCCTGCCTCCTGAGAGGGTACATCCTGTAAAAGTAAAGTTTCTGCCTGAGACTCCATAGAAACTCCTGGCAAAACCTCTGGCTCCACTGAGCCATCTAAAGAACCGGCGTCCGGGACTGCCGGTTCATCAACCCTAGGCTTTGCTGTTTTGTCCTTGCGCTTCTTGGAAGCGGGCGCCGGAGCATCCGGCGGCATTTTATAATTGCAACGCTTCCCAAACACTAATCTGGCACAGTCTAACCTCCTCTTAATAGTGCGTTTGTTAAACCTAGCACAAGAGCGGCAACCAACAACGCCGTGCTCAGGCCCTAAACAAGGTATACACAATGTATGGTAATCCCTATGAGGTATTTGTTTCCCACAAGAAATACAGTTATTCACTTTTTCTGACATCCGTTTACATACTCAGGCAAGAAAAACCAAAATGTTCCCCAACGGGGTACTTAGCCAACTCTGATTCGGTCTGAAACTCCGGTTTCGGAAATATTTCAGAACGCCAACCTGCACTCGCAAAACTGCTTCTGCATCGGACCACGCGGCAAAAAAGACTGAGGATATGACGCCGGTCATGCGCATTAGTACCCTGACGTACTGACGTCAGTCTAATGCGCCCTGACCGACGTCAGCCTTATACTCTGGTATTCGGGCCGACTGGATGCGGACTATACCCAATAGTAAGGACTGCAGCAATGGAAAACGAAGAACATCAACTGTTAACTTTTGCGGACATCGGTTAGAGCAAGAAAAAAGGATCCCCAATGGGGTACTTAGCTTTAGAAGACTTTAGGATGATTCAATTCGGAAACAAAAACTCAGGTAGTGGCTGACCGGCACTCGTGCGAACTACTTCTGCTTCGGGCTCCTCGGCAAGAAAGACTGATGTAATGGTGTTGGCTGCCTGTTTATATACCCCTGCTGACATCAGTCCTGGAGTGACAGCAACCGACGCAGAAATACTAAGTCTCTGGTATTCAGGCCGACTGACGGCTACCTGCAGGCAGATAACTCAAGTGTGATGACTGCAACAGTGAAACACGAAGAACATCACCATTATTATGGAAATCTTATATGTGTGATTTGCCTGCTACAAGAATGCCTACCTTCTTTATTTTCTTCTTTGTTTTTGTTCCTCCTTCTTGTAGCTGACCATAAGCTACCACCAGCTCCTCCTCTTCTCACCAAATCTACTGGACCCACCTTATTCTTAACGGGGCTCAACCCAACCAATGTCCTGATATGGTAAGGAGATCAAGAATGCGTGTGCAGTATAGTACTGTTGCCAGGGGTGTGCACTAACCCCCTCCCACCCTGTGAAAGCCTTGCAAGCTATTCAATTGCTGCCTACTGGAAAGTGCATGCATGCTTCTGGACTTGTACAGCCAGACCAAGTGGTACACTACTTGCAATGCAGAGCTCAGCCAGCTCTTAAGACTGCTGCTGCTGCAGTAAGCTTAGGCAATCTCCCTCCCCCCAGGATGAGCAATCTTGCATCAGCCACTCACTTCCATCTACCTCCGCCTCCTCCCATTCTAGTCCCTCCAGCGTCACTGCTGCTAGTCAAACCTAGGATGCCTGGGGTGCAGTAAGGGCTTTATCCCTCTGTGCCACACGGCTGGATTCTCTGTCTTCTTTCATAGAAAAATTACATACCTTAATGCAAAATTTGTTACTGACACCCTAAATAATACAATGCAGGGGCCAAGATTCACACACTTTTACTGCAATTTGCAGTGCAAATTAGCAGGTTTAGTGGCAGCATCCAGGATGAAGGTGATTGCATAAGACTCAAAAACAGAATGACATGCAACGCATGCTACTGAGTGCATAAGAACATAGAAATGAAGTGCTCCATGCAAATGAATAATGAGGTGTATCAAATGAGGACAATCAAAATGACAGCCTAATTTAGAAATGTATAAAAAGACACACTGTGGCACCGCTCATACCAGCTTTATACAGACACAATCATGGTGTACATGAGGGGAGTGATGTATGCAGTAGCAGCAGCTGTAGCTTAGCAGCAAGTGTTAACGGCTACTCTGATGCACTGCCTGCAATGCTGCACATCAAGGACAGCCAAGCAATGGTGGAGGTACAGACAGCTCATGATATGCCATCACATGACGAACTAACAGATTGTGGACCACTTCCATGTGGACAAGGAGACTGTATGGGAACTTGTTGAATTGTGTTACCCCAACTGTAATAGAGTGGAATGCATGGGCTGTACATAACTGTGGATACTAAAGTACATGTACCTCAGGAAAAATTCTTTGCAGTCTGCTTGGGTACAAAGTATCTATGCAAACACTTACAGGCAAAAAAATTTTAAATCCTCTAGACTTTTGTTGCATATTTGGGAGTCATACACAAGTCCTCCCATGGTGGTGGTGCTGCGGTAGCGTTGTCGCCTCACAGTAAGACGTCCTGTTCGATTCTCAGCTAGAGTGTCTTCTGTGTGGAGACATGCGTGAATGGGTGTACCTTCATTGAAGGTTGTGCGTCAGGGCTGGCAACTCGGCACGTAAAAATCTACTGCCAATCATTAGCGGACCGGAGTTCCGCTGTGGCGACCCCTAACCAGGAAAAGCCGAAAGACACAACAACAAGTCCTCCCACTGTTTCTTTGTGAACTACATGTCTAAACTCTCTTTTCTATCTTATCTGACCTCTTCTGTTTGATTCCTATAGTTATTGTGCAATATTTTATATGCCCTTCTAATTATCCCTTTTTAACAGTAGCTTCTGTTCTACATTCAGTTAAAAACTTAACCAATTCAGGTCTTTCACTTAGGATTCCCCTATCTCTTTCTCTTTTGTCTATAATCAGATATCAATCCCTGCAGCTACTGGAGTCTTTCAGCAAACTACTGGGGACCCGTTATGGATGTCTTAGGTTTCAACCTTGTGTATCCTGAACCAGCTCCTCGACATTATATTGCAACATTTGGAGAAGCACATCTGGTTTCCCAAGACTGCAGTGGAGAGAACCACCCCCATATATGCATTTAATTATATTGTACATTTATTTGAGGCCCTCAGAGCCACTAACTGTACACTCTTTGCCGTCAAGGTCCCCATCTGATCCAGTGGGACTATGATACATCAATAGTAAGGGCTTTCACTCTCGTAACTGTCAGGTGGCTAGTAATGGACAGGATATTATTTATAATAAATCTGTGTATCACAAGGGCAGTTCTCACGTTTCTCATACCTGGCACATGTCCAACTTATACCAAAGGTTCCTGCAAGGGAATTTTCAACAGAGTCATCTAGATGGTAGGTGCATACACAGGCTAAATAGGCAAGTCTTTACACACGTGTACCTGAAGAAGGCCACATACAATATGATGTTTGTTGTGTGCTGCAGGTGATGCCAGATTGATAACCCCCATCCACAAACTCTACAATCATGAAAGAAATGGCCTATAATGCAACACTTGCCAAAGGCATAATATAGCAGAGTGGGTTTGTAGTTTATACAAGGGATGCTTCCATTGCCTAGATATATCAGAAGAGCACTGGAATACAGTCCTGAATCTGCAGCAATATTTTTTTGTTGTGTGTGCACTACTGTACCATATAGCATTGTGCACAAAATTGGAACAGGAAGTTACCATTTTGGCAGGACCTTCCATGCCAGTTCCTCCATCAGACAGTCAGGTAAGGAGGACACAAAAGCACAGCCATCTTTAAGCCGAGGCAGAGATGGATGCAATACACTGTACCATTGGTAAAGAAGTGGTATCTGGTTCACAACTAATCATGATGCAGACAAGACAGAATAAAGTAATGCATGTGTCCACACATCCAGGTTATGGAGCTCACTGTATGGACCAGCCACAGTGAATCAGACATAACCACACCTACACAAGTTAGGGGGTGGGAGGGTCGTAGTCATCCTCACTTCCATAGGTGACTAGACAGAACACTGTAACAGGTGCAACACTAACACAAGTGGTAGGGTCATAGGACTGGTTGGAGGTAGAATGAAACGTGATTACAACTATATGTGATGGGGTAAGGTCATTGCTGGTGAACATGTTAACCATGTACCCCATGATGGTTATGTGGAAACAAGGAGCCACTCCCTGTAGTGGAACTTTCCATAGAACCTGTTGCATGTTTCCATTAGAGCACAACATAGCAGACACACCCTGCACCATTCCATAACACATGTGATCCCAATACTGCCCGTCAGTGGCAGCTTTGCCCAGAAGGTACATGCCTATGTGTGAGGAGGGCCTGTAGTAGCACTTCATTCTGCTGGGTAGCAAGCTTTTCTAGGCACTGACAACTTCGAATGGCCATGCCAGGACACTTGTGGGCAGTGTGAACAAGTATGCTGTGGGATGGCCAGACTTCTTGTCACTCCACCCCTTCTCTATGTACCTGTTTATGTGCCATAACGTATTCTTTGTATACCCCTGAATTCTATACAGTAACAACAGCTACAGGTTTCCACACTCATTTATGCACTTATTTCTCCCACCTACCATTATAGTCCATAGCTGTGCCTCAACATACGGTCCTAAAACCCCAAATCCATGCAACACGTCCCTCACTATGTTTCCAATTTACACGGTGACCCTCAAAAAACACAGGCAGACAGTGCAGCACTATGCCAGGGTCATGCACTTCCAGTAACCTCAGTAACCTGTACATTACATCATCTACCTCTTGATTTGCTGTTCTTGCAAAATGATATATTTTAACAGGCAGGACTTCTTCCTAAACTCTGTAAATTCCTACTAATCTCTGTAAAGATGGAAATCTACAGAATTCACATTGAAATTTCTCTATTTTGCCACTGTGTGGCATTGAATAAAGTTGCACAAAATGGTCTTGTGTTTTAAATATTACTAACAAGTTCCAATTAGAGCTGCAGTTATGCTAATAAGGCCAATTACTACTGCTGCTTCTTTATCACTACCATGGAGCACTTCACTATCCAGACGTGCTGGAGTACCCCACACTCAGTGACTTGATGGCATGGGACCACTATGTTTGTTCATACAGCATGTGTAGATTTGCAGCATCACAGTGCAACATTACGTAGTATGACACATAACCTAAAATATGCATCCATCTGGACAGGGCTTCCATTTTGCTCCTTGAAAGTGGTGCTGCACTGTCTCCCTGTGTATCCAGTTGTCCACCATGGGTTACCTGGGATAGCACTTTTGAGCAAAAGCTGGATGTAAAACAAAGCTCCCAGCTGACGCCATGTTCTCCAGTTTTTCTTGCCCCAGATGTCAGGTGCCCAAAAATAAAGGCTAAAAGTAAAACAAAAATGTAACATACAGCAAACCCCATACCCTGTAGCAAATACACCTCAGAAGAAGGGTGAAGCAGGGAACCACACCAATAAAAGTATAAGAGGGGACAGGAGGGTGGGTAACCCAGACTGCAACAGTGAAGACACTCGAACATCTACATTTATGGTAAGTGTACACAACTGTACTATGTTCATTGTGTTTCACTGTTGCAGTCATCACTGTAGGGTTGAATCCCAAAGCTGAGACTAAGAGTGGTGGTTATAGAGTAGAAGGGGTGGCTAGAAGGCCTTGCAAGACTGCAGAGAAAAAGCCTGCCCTAGATTTAGAACAAAGAGGGAGCTTATAGTGCTTAGAGAAAGTATGCACTGAACTCCAAGTTGCAACTTCCAAAATATCTTTGGTAGGAACTCCCCTGAGAAAGGCAGCTGAAGTAGCAGCAGCTCTGGTAGAGTGAGTCCTAATTTTTCTAGGGATTTGCTTTCCATGATGAGAGTAACAAAATCTGATTCCATGAGCAATCCATTTAGAAATGGTCTGTTTTGAAATAGCTTTGCCTTGAGAATTTGCTGCATAAGAAACAAACAGTTGTTCTGTATTCCTGATATCCTTGGTTCTGTCCAGGTAAAAGCGAAGCTGCCTGCATACGTCCAAAGAATGCAAGATCCTCTCCCCCTTATTTTGTGGATTAGGGAAAAAAGTTGGCAGGTGAATAGTTTAGTTTAAAGCCACTTTAGAAACCACTTTAGGCATGAAAGTAGGGTTAGTCCTCAAAGAAACCCTGTCTTGATGAAAAATAATATAAGGTTCCACAGCCATGAGCGCTTGTAACTCCGAGACTCTCCTGGCTGAAGTTAAAGCCAGTAGGATAACAGTCTTCCATGATAAATACTTTATATCGGATGTGGCAGCAGGCTCAAAAGGTGGCAGAGTAAGCTTTTCCAGTACATAATTGAGGTCCCAAGCAGGAATGGGTGGAGTCCTAGGGGGCCTTAAATTCTTTGCTCCTCTGAGATATTGTTTCAGAAGTGGATGTGAAAAAATTGGAGGATCTGTATTATAATGGGCAGAGATAGCTGAGGCATGTATTTTTATGGAAGAAAAAGATAAACCCTTATGCAACATATCTGTTAGGTAATGTAAAATCAATGGAATATTTGGTATGTGAGGATCCGTTTTCTGAACCTGTATCCAGGTGCAAAATCTCTTCATTTTCCTGCATAAGATTTCCTAGTGCTAGGCCTTCTGGCTTCTAAGATAACATCCATAACCTGTTTGGTAAGGGTAGGATTAATTATAGACCCTGAATACACCAGGCTGCCAGGCTGAGAGTTTTGATATGAGAGTGCAGGACCTGGCCCTGATGTTGAGACAAAAGATATGGAATCTGAAGTAGAATCCAAGGAGGTTCCTGGGATAGATTTATCAGTGTTGAGTACCAAAATTGTCAAGGCCAGTTTGGGGCCAGTAAGACCATCTTTGGTTTGTCCTGTTTTATTTTTAACACCACCCTTGGTAGAAGAGGCAGTGGTGGGAAGGCATACCCCGAGAGGTTCCTCCAACTGAATGAGAGAGCATGCACTTTTCATGCTAGCTTGTGATATGTCCTTGTGCAAAAAGTCTGTAACTGGTAGTTGTGGGGAGATGCAAATAGATCTATGTCCGGGCAACCCCAGGCTTCTGTAATCATCTTGAATATTTGGGTGTCTAGCATCCACTCGTGTGGGTCTGACAGATTCCTGCTCAGGCTGTCTGCTAGAGTGTTTTGTTTCCCTGGCAGGAATTGAGCTTGTAGATCCACTTTGCAAGCTAGTGCTGTGTTCCATAGAGTCATGGCTAGTCTGCAAAGGGGGTAGGAGTGTGAACCCCCCTGCTTGTTTATGTACCACATAACTGTGGTGTTGTCCGTCCGTATCAGTAGCTGCCCTGGCTGTAAAGGATCCCTGAAAGCCATGAGGGCATTCTGTACAGCTAACATCTCTTTTAAATTGATATGTAGATGCTTCTGATCCTCTGTCCAAAAACCTTGCAGGCCTTTCCCCTGCAAGTGGGCTCCCCATGCATAATCCGAGGCGTCCGTGGTTATCACTTGGTTGGCTGGAGGTAGACTGAAGGCTTTCCCTTTGTTTTGAAGACATGCCGTGGCCCACCAATGAAATTCCTTTTGTAGGCAAAGCAAGACAGCAATCACTGTTTCCAGACTATGACAATGCTGGGACCATACGCTTTTTAGGTACCATTGTACCTTCCTCATATGCAGTCTTGCATATGGTACGAGTAGGATGCAGGAAGCCATGTAACCCAAAGTCTGCAGGAATTTCCTTGCAGTTAGCTGAGACATTAATGCCAGGCTTTTGAAAGTTGAAGCCAGCTGAAGTTGTTTTTCTGGCGTGAGGAATGCCATCTGGGTTGTAGTGCTTAAAAGAGCACCCAGGAAAGTTATATGTTGAGTGGGTGTCAAATTTGACTTTTTTACGTTCACAGTAAATCCCAGGCACTTGAGTAGATTCTGAACAAATCCCAGGTGCTGGAGTAAGATGTCCTTGCTGTCTGCTTGAATAAGGCAGTTGTCCAGATAAGGGTAAATTTGAATTCCCTTGAGTCTGCAGTAAGCTACTACTGGTGCCAGGCACTTGGTAAAGACCCTGGGCGCATTAGATAAGCCAAAGGGCAGCGCAGAGAATTGATAATGTTTCGAGCCTGCCTTGAACCTGAGGTATCTTCTGCACTTCTGTCTGATAGGAATGTGTAGGTAAGCCTCCTTTTAAGTCTAATGTCACCATCCGTACATTTTTGCCCAACATTGGCAGGAGCTGCTGCAGAGTAAGCATTTTGAACTTTGGTATCTCCAGGAAAGTATTTAAGATTGACAGATCCAGGATGGGTCTTCCAAGTATTTTGCTTTCTGGGAACTAGAAAGAGTCTGGAATAAAAGCCTTGTCCCGACTCTGAATTTGGAACCAATTCTATGGCCCTCATAACCATGAGGGACCTCACCTGTTTTAATGCCTCTGCCCATTGAGTTTTTGGTAGGTCTGGCCATCCGTTTGGTTTTGGCAAGGTGTGAAAGTGGAATTTGTAAACTCTTAAAACTACTTCCAGAACCCACTTGTCTTGGGTTATGCAAGTCCAATTTCGGTGAAAAAGAGAAAGTTTTCCTCCCAGAGGAGCATCCAGGAGAGACGTTCCTGGAGCCATGCAGGGGGAGTCATTGAGCCTGTTTCCTATAAGGTTGAGACCTATCTTCTCCACCCCTGGGGGTGGAAGCACTCCACTGTCTAGGCCAATACGAGGTCTGAGCTTGGGCCCTCCCTCTGGGGCGCCTATATCTACCCCTCTGAGGCCTGTCTGAGCTGGGAAAGGACCAATTCTTAGCTGGCCAATTTCTGCTAAATCCAGGAGGCTGAACTTGCAAGAAATCCTTAACCGTTTGCATGGGTTTTGCCTTATCCTCCATTTTCTTTATAACCTCTTCAGCCTTAGACCCAAACAAAACATTATGTTGAACAGGAGCATCCAGTAATTTTGCTTTTACTTGATCAGGCAAATTTTGTTCCTTTAACCAAGCATGCCTTCTAATGACCATGCCAGTGGCTGCCGCCCTGCAAGAGGCCTCCAAAGCATCAAAACCACAGTGTAAGGTATGTTTCCCCACCTGCTCAGTAGCATGCATCAAATCTTGTAATTCCTTATTGTCTGCCAATGCAGCAATGGTACACATTTTTTGTTTCATAACAGACAAAAGGTATTGCTGATATTTCAGCATATGAAATTGACAATTCAAAGCCCTAATAGATAAAGTAGCAGAAGTGTACACGTTTTTGCCCCATCTCTCCAAAGCTCTAGAATCCTTATCTGACGGAATAGGGTTCTTAGCAGTGGTGGCCTTAACACCCTTAGGCCCCGAGAAATGGTTTTTGGATCAGCAGTAGGATTTTTAAAAATAAACTGGTGAGAGTCACGGTCTCTGTAATATCTATCAGGCTTAGCAGGGGCCGGAGGAAAGGAGTCAGGGGTTAAATTAGACTCAGTAAAGACATCATCCACAATATCCAAAATAGGAGGAATAGCCAGGGGTCTGTGTTGGGGAAGAAGAAGGAAATCCCTAAGCCTTCTCTTAGATTCAGAGTACTCCTGCCCTTCCCAGTGAAAATGTTCCCTCATGTCATGTAAAGTTTCCCCAAAAGAGTAATCTTCAGGAGGAGAAGCTGAAGGAATGGATTCTTCAGCATCAGAATCCTCATAAGGAGGGAAAGTATAATCCTGTTCAGAGGAAGACACTGAAGAGATAGATACCTGATCAGAGGATTCATAATCCAATTCTTGTCTTGGCCTTTTGTTTGGAGGGGGATGGGAACCCCTAATCAAAGTTAGAAAGTCCTCAGCCATTTTAAGCATTTGTTTTTGAGATTTAGGTCCCGGATCAGAGTAGGCCTAGGCATGAGTCTTTGCTTTAGAAGGAGTCTTTGCCTTTGCCTTTACCTGAAGCTGCGTAGGACTGAAAACCCCCTTGGAAGCCGGTACCTGCACAGCGGCTCCGGACCCATAGTTGGCTCCTCATGGGAGTCCATATCGACAAGCGGTTCTGAAATGGCCGACGACAGGGGCTGCGAAAGCGCCTCACTGACGACGGCCGAGCCGGCAGCTGGCTTTAATTGTAAACTGTCGTATGATTTGGACCTCGGAGGCCTATCTTTATCCTTGCGCCTTTTATGAACTCCGGTAGTCGGAAGCGTGTCCGACGACATGTTATAATTAAATCGCCTACCAAAGTAATGAAAGGCAAAATCGTATCTCCGTTTAATAGTACGTTGATTAAATCTAGCACAAAACCGACAGCTAGCTACATTGTGCAGGGCCTAGGCAAGGAATACAGTAAGAATGAAAATCCTTATGAGGTATTTGCTTCCCACATGAAATACAATTATTAACTTTTTCTGACATCGGACTGGAGCAAGAAAAAAGTTTCCCCAACGGGGTACTTAGCTTTGAAAAGAAGAATGTCTTCGGATTGAAGTACCAAAAATAACAGGAGTCAGCCGACCGGCACTTGCGAACTGCTTCCACCGCGCGGCAAGAAAGACTGGAGAACATGGCGTCGGCTGGGAGATTTGTACCCCTGGCGCACTGACGTCAGGGAGGATGAGTACACAGCCGACGCCGGACCCAGACTTTGGGATTCTGGCCGACCAAGGGCTGCCTGCCGGCAGGAAGAACCCTACAGTAATGACTGCAACAATGAAACACGATGAACATCAGGATATGAGCACTGCCTTGGTCCACATTGGTGGGGCTACCAGAATAATGAAAGAGAAAACCACTCTAGACTTTTGTCTGGCAAATGGCTTGATGGTGGCCAACACATGGTTCAGCAACAGAAGCAGTCACAAGATCACATACAAGAGCGGCCAACATACAACTCAGGTAGACTTCCTCCTAGTAAGCAAAAGCTACTGGGGTAGAATCAGAGATTGCAAGTCATCCCCAGGGAAACAGTCAACCCACAGCATAAACCACTGGTTGCCACAATCAACTGCAAGCAGTGATCAGAGAAGGCTCCACGGTCAACAGAGACTAGGCCAAAGACCTGAAGTTGACTCGAGAGAAAGCACAAGGGTTCAAAGAATTACTCAGGGCTCTAGCACCTCATTAAGAAGAGGAAAGAAGTGGAGCCGAAGAAGAATGTCAACTCCTCAAAACAGCATGTGTGAGGGCTATAGAACAAATGTGGCTACAATGGGTATGGAAACATAAGGAAAGCTAATGTTGGAATTCAGAAGTCCATGAAGTCATCAGAAGAAAGGAGTGCAAGAAAAAATGGGATACAAAAAAGACAGGCCAGGCTAAGAAGTAATACTAGTTTGCTAGCAAAGAGGCTAAAACAGGAATTGCAATAGCAAAGAACATGGCATCAGAGGCACTTTACCAGCTTCTGGAAAGTGACTTGGTAGATGGCATAAAGAAACCCTATCAGACTGGAAAGCAAAAACAGTAAGTTAAAGAAGACAGTCATACAACCTTCATAACTGAAGCCAGCCACAACCACCTCATCAGCCCTCAGAAAATCAAAGACAGATGGAAAGAGTACTTTCAGCAGCTTCTGAATGAAGAAAACTCCACAGAAGCTGTAGTACCTTAGATATGGGCAGACTCTGAGCAAGAACGTCAGCAAAGGATATGGGAATGGAATGGAATGCAAAACTGAAGGCACGTGGGATGAAACTGAGTACAGACAACACAGCTGTAACGGCAACAAATGGGGGAAATAAGAAGAATCTGAGAATTGAGAAAGAAGGGAAACTAGTGAAACAGGTTAACAGCTTCAATTATCTGCGAGGGGTGGTTGAGGAAAAAGGAAGTTTGAATGAGGAGGTCAAAGTTAGAATAAGAGGGGCTGCAGCCAACTGGCACATAGAGTGCCAGGAGTAGTGTGTCATAGCCCAATGCCAAATAAGCTGAAAAGTAAGGTGTACAAAGCAGTGGTGTGACCAGTAATACTGTATGGTACAGAAATCAGGGTGGCAGTGCAGCTGAGGAAGCTAGAGCTATGGAGATGAAGTGCCTGAGATAGGTGGTATAATACACACTGTAGGACAGATGAAGAAATAAGTACAGGAGGGCAGAGGCCAAAGTAGCGCCAATTGCAGAGAAGGTCAAAGAGAACAGATTCTGGTGGTTCGGGCACATGTACAAAAATCAGAAAACAGATCTGGCGAAGAAAAAAAGAAGTTATGTACTCACCATAACGTTCCATGTTGGTAATCCATCTCACCCTTCATTTTTACATATGGGTTCGCAGACGATCCTGTTCTCCGACTCGGCCGATTTACAAGCTCGAAGACTTCTGGTTGGCTCGTGGCTAAGCAGGTGTCCCATAGTGCACCAGTACAAACCCCAGATCTTGTTTGCTACTCAAGAAGAAAAATAACATAACAGACAAACCAATACTAAAGGGTCTCCAACCAAAGATAATCAAATTATTATTATTATCTCCTGATCGTCCAGGATGGGGCCAGGAGGGCGGGTTGGTAAAAATGAAGGGCGAGATGGACTACCAACATGCAACGTTATGGTGAGTACATAACTTCTTTATGTTGTGTAGTCCAATCTCACCTTAATTTTTACATACGGGACAGTGCCCCTAGCGCCTTATTCTTGGGTGGCTCACTGGAAAATACTCCTAAGCACCATGGAGCCAAAGGATGCTCTACCCCTGGAAGCTAAATCCAATTTGTAATGTGTAATAAAAGTGTGAGGGGTAGCCCACGTAGCTGCTGCACAAATATTATCAATTAATGGGACATTGGCTTGAAAGGCTAGACAGTGACCTGGTAGAATGAGCCTTGATCCTGCAGGGTAAAGGTCTGCCCTCCGAACTGTAGATAAAGGCTATGTAACTGGAAATCCAGTTAGATAGTGTAGCTTTAGAAACCGGTAAGCCCAATCTGGAGTCAGAAAAGGAAATGAATAGTTGATCTGATTTCCTAATTTCCTTGGTGCGCTGTAAATAAAAACGTAGTTGTCTATGAACGTCCAGCTGATGAAAACAGTATTCAGCTGCATTACAGTGATTAGGGAAGAAAACTGGGAGTTCTATGGATTGATTTAAGGTAGCAGGGGAACAAACTTTGGGGACAAAGGAGGGATTAGTACGCAGTGACACCCTGTCTTTGTGAAAGATCAAATAAAGTGGCTTAACAGACAAGGCTTGTAGCTCCGATACCAGTCTGGCTGATGTAATAGCTACCAAAAACAAAGTCTTCCAAGACAAAAATGTCAATGAAGATGAGTGGGAAGGTTCAAATGGGGGAGACGTCAGTTTGGACTACATAAAATTTAAATCCCCAGAAGCCACAGGTTCTTGCAGAGGTGGTCTCAATAGAGTGGCTCCTTTCAAAAAGGTCTTGCATAGCTTAGGAGACATTAAATTGGTATCCGGAAACCCTAAGTGAAAATGAGAAACTGCCACCAATTGGACTCCGATAGTGGCAGTGGCAGATCCTTGCTGGAAAAGCTCAGAGAGAAATTCCAAAATCACAGGAATAGAAGCAGTGTAGGGATCTACATTCATTTTCTGTGCACAAATAGAAAATCTTTTCCATTTACTGCCATACAGTCTCCTAGTCGAAGGTTTATGGGAGGACATAAGAATATGTGATACTGAGGATGATACATCATGAAACCTGACTAGGGATGGAACCGGAGCAGCCATGCTGTCAATTTGAGGGTGTGGATTGAGGGATGTAATGAACCTGACGTGTGAGTCAACAGATTTGCAGCTGGGTCCAGGATCCAAGGATCGTCCAGGAGAAGAGGCTCGAAGAAGGGGAACCAGACGTGACGAGGCCAGTAAGGAGCAATGAGGATCAACTTGCTTCCCAGCTGACTGGCTTTCTGAATTACTTTGGAAATGAGAGGAAATGGAGGAAAGGCATACAGAAGTCCCATGGGCCAATCGTGAGCCAGAGCATCTCTGGGTGTCTCCCCCGGAGGGGGAATGAGGGAAAAATAGCTACTACATTTGGCATTGACTGGACTGGCAAAAAGTTCGCAGCAAGGCTGTCCCCATTTTTGGAAAATCTGTTCCGCTGTTTCCCATTTCAGAGACCACTCATAAGGCAGTAGAATCACCCAGCTGAGCTTGTCGGCTATCACGTTGGTCGTCCCTGGAATGTGCATTGCATCCAGAAAGCGCTGGGAAGAAATTGCCCATTCCCAAACTCACATGGCCTCTCGACAGAGTGGGTAAGTTCTGTTTGTTGTTATACCAAACTACCGACTTGCTGTCTGATTGTATCGCAATAGTCCCTAGAGAAAGAAGGTCTTGAAGTGCTTGCAACGCCAGGAGCACCGCCCTCATCTCCAGAACACTGATATGTAGGTGGGCTTTGTGTTCTTGCCATGTGCCTTGGACAGTCCTGCCGAGATAATGCCCCCCCCACCCGATCTGGGAGGCATCCGTGTTCACAGTGGCAACGGGTTGGGCAGGAACAAAGGGGATGCCCATGATCAACTGGTTGGGAGCTATCCACCAAAGAAGGTCCTTCTTGCATGATTCCGTCAGCAGGATAGGATGACTCAGAGGGAGATATTGGAAGGACCATTGGGAAGACAAAAGCCACTAGAGAATTCTCATGTGCAACCTGGCTAATGGTACTAATAGAATGGTGGAAGCCATAGTCCCGAGGACCTGAAGAACCCACTTTGTTTTGACCTTCCGCAATGGGAGAAAACACTGAATTTGAGAAATTCGGGGAGACGAACTGTCATGTTCACTGTGTCTACTTCTGTGCCTATAAAAATCACAGATTGAGAGGGCAATAATGCAGATTTTTCCCAATTTATGGAGATCCCTAACTGAGCACAAAGTTGAATAGTGACATTCCTGTTTTGGAGGAGTAGATGCCTGGTGGGGGCAGTCAGGAGCCAGTCGTCCAAATACGGAAACACCTGCAATCCTCAACGTCTCAGGTGAGCTGTCACTACTGCCATTCATTTGGTGAACACCCTGGGTTCTGTGGTGAGACCAAAGGGCAGAGCATGAAACTCATAGTGACTGGCTCCCAGCCGGAAGTGTAGATGACTCCTGGATGCCTTGTCCATTTTTATATGGTAGTAGGCGTCTTGGAGATCTAGAGAGCACATTCAATAGTCTTTCCCTAACAACGGGAGTATCGACTGCAGTGTTACCATCCGAAACTTGTCCTTCTTCACGGATTTGTTTAATCTGTTGAGGTCCAATACTGGCCTCCAATCTCCAGTTCGTTTTGGTACTAAAAAGAACCTGGAGTAAGTTCCGGATCCTATCTGGTCTGCTGGGACGGACTGGATGACTCTTTTTAAGAACAACTTGTTGATCTCCACAGTTGCCTGACCCCTGTGATTGGGTGGTATATCTGGGATTTTCTTGGGAAGAAACGGTGTAAGGGAAAAGGGTATGATATAGCCTCTGGTAACAACTCTTTGTACCCACTTGTCTTGAGTGATATTTAGCTAGGCTTCTGTATACATAAAAATGCGACCCCCGACCGGCCCCAGAGAAACGCAGTCAGGCCCCACATCAGGAGCGCTGATAAGGCCGTCCCCGATAGGAATCACGACCTTGCTGGTATTGCGGACCGCCCCTGCCTCTAGAGCGACGTCTCCCATTTCCTCCTCCTTCTCTGCCTCTGAAGAAGGGTTCACCCTGCGTGTCTGGAAAGACCCTCTGGGACTTTTTGAATCACATTTTACCACCCCTTTGACCTTTGGGGTATGGTCGAGAGTGAACAGTAAAATGTACTCCCACGACAGAAAGCGTCTTTCCTTCTTGCTCACACCGAGTGAGTGTATCCTTCACCTTAGAAGCAAACAATGAGGAGCCATCAAATGGGGAGTTGGTGAAAGTAGATTTGAACGGTTCAGCAAAATTACACAAGTGCATCCAGGAGTGGCGCCTCAGGGCAACTCCTGAACCCGCTGCTCTACTCGCTCCATCAGCGGCATAGGAGATAAGCCACATGGATGAGTTCACTATAGAATTTAAGGTGGACAACTGAGCAGAAATCATGTCAGGGACTCCCTCAGTAAATGCACCTTGTATAGAATCTCCTAACTCCTTGAAGAGATCCCTCTGCAATCTCGTGAAGTGAGTGAGACAGTTCAATGATCAAAGTGTAAATGCCGCTGAAAGATACGCTTCCCAAATCTGTCCATCTGTCGAGAATCCTTGTTTGGTGGATGAACAGAGGAAGAAGTCTCTGCCAGCTCCTTCTTTGTGGCCGCTGCCACCACCATGGCATCTACGGGAACGCCCTTAGACAAAAACTATTTACCAGGAGGGGCAGACAGAAACTTATTAGGTCTCCTGGGGACTGGCTCCATGGCATCAGGAGTATCCCACACCTTTCGACTAACTAGATCCATCAGTTTATAAAAAGGTGGAGACACCCAAGAGGCAGAAGGTTGAGACCCGAAAGCCTTCAGGTACACAGACTCCTCATCAGAAGTGTTGACAGTGAGCCAGTCGCACCTCTGCTTAAGGATCTCCAGGATGTCCACAAAGGAGACATCATCAGAGGACGACTTGGGGGACCCTTCCGACTCCTCAAGGTCAGTGTCCGATGTCAAAGACTCATCCTGGGAAACAATGTGCTTTCTCTTACATAACCTCTTCTGGGGAGGCTCCTCAAAAGGACATTCCAGGGAGGCCTCGGAAGAATGGGGGCCACCAGCCGATGGCTCCGGAGGTTGAGGGTCTCTGCTGTCTCCGGAGAGAGTAGGGGCTGAGACCGATGTGGGTTCTCTTGGGGGATGAGTGCTGGTACCACTGGTAGGAGCTGGAGAATGAGACAGCACGCTCCTCATCACCTCAAACTCTGACCTCTCTGGCTCCGAAGACCTACTCAGCTCTGAAGAGACAAAGATTGACCTCGGAGCTAGAGCCGTCAGCTCCGAGGTAGATTCAGGTTCTGAGCTCACCCTGGCCGACGCACCGAGAGGAAGGCTCGGAACTGAAGAAGATTGATTCCAACCCTCCCCGTCGGCGACGACAGGAGAACATTGGCCCCTGGACATGACGGATGGCACCGAGCATGTCGGAGCCGAACCCGGCTCCAAAGCAGCGAAAAAGGAGTTGGAACCGACAGTTCCTCCAGTGGCACCAAGCACTCTGGCTCCGAAGGGCCAACATGGCTCAGAGGAGGAACAGCAGACAAGGACAAAGCTGGATCGAGTGGCTCCAGAGCCGACTGGGTCGGAGCCAACAATAATTTTGGTAAAGCAGACTACTTCAAGAGTATCAACACTACCCTTTCCATATCTTCTTCCGAAAGGCTCCTGAAGACCTGGAAGACATAGTAGGGGATCTTGACCTAGGGGATACTGGAGACTTCAGTAACACGGAAACCTGTAGGGAATCGACAGACCGGCTCCGAGTAGCAGATTCAACTGCTGATTCAATCGGTTCAGAGGTCGGCTCCGAAACACTTGGAACCGACTCTGACACCATAATGGTGCTCTCCTTTGGCTCCGAAGGCTGTGGAGTCGAGGAGGCAGATTTTGACTGTTTAGGAGGCGGCTCCGAGACACCAGCCAGTGCCGGAGAAGGCCTTTTTGAAGATTCAGATTTGCCAGACTTGGAGGAAGCCAAAGAACTGAATAGAGCTTCCTCAAGGGATGGTTTTAGTAGACCCTTGAGTATAAGCTCATTCTTTCTCTCCTGTAACACCCTAGGAGAGAAAGCATGACAGAACAAGCATGATTCCTGCAAGTGGATGGCCCCTAAACAGTAGACACAGCTACTGTGGCCATCCGTTAAAGACATCTTTTGGGAGCATTTCATGCACTTCTTAAAACCCGACATTTTGTGCTCCTAACTCTCCTTAGACAGTCGACACACACACACACACACACACACACACACACACACACACACACACACAGACACACACAGACACACACAGACACACACAGACACACACAGACACAGACACACACAGACACACACACACACAGACACACACACACACAGACACACACACACACAGACACACACACACACAGACACACACACACACACAGACACACACACACACACACACACACAGACACACACAGACACACACAGACACACACAGACACAAGACACACACAGACACACACAGACACAAGACACACACAGACACAAGACACACACACACACACAAAACACAGGAAAGCAAGAAGAAGAAGGGGAGAGGACTAGGTCCTCTAACTAAAACAGGCCTAGCCCTACAGAAGGAAGTACCATGAGGACTAGGTCCTCTAATTTAAATGGGCCTAGCCCGGTGGAACAGAAAGCCCTATGTCTTCTAATTTAAACAGAACAGAAAAAGGAAAAACTCACGCACACAGAAGCTGTAATGACTCTATTTAGTAAAAATGTAAGAATAATAGCTAGCGTACTAGGGAAGGAACTCCAACCCAAGTAAGTAACAAGCGGATCGCCGCCAAAAATAGAATCACTGAAGAAACTAAGCTGACTGTCAAAGGAAACCCAATAACGGTCAGAAATAACAACAGGAGCCCCTGTTAACTACCAGCGGAAAAACGCCAAAAACTAACACTCTACCTGAGAGAAAAAACAAGGCGCAACGGCGCTTACAAGGAACTCTAAACTGGCACACAGGATACCAGACTAAGAAGTTTAAACTAAGATTGCACCAAAAGAGCAAACAACACAACTGCCTAGGATAACAGCAACCCTAACAACACAATATAAACTCTAATACTATATATGTAAATAGAAAGAAAGAATTTAAAACTTAGCCAGAGCCAAGAGAAGCACGACCAAACTCATCAACGTGACAAATGAGATCTGGGGTTTGTACTGGTGCACTATGGGATACCTGCTTAGCCACGAGCCAACCAGAAGTCTTCAAGCTTGTAAATCGGCCGAGTCGGAGCCGAAGATCGGCTCTGAACCCATATGTAAAAATGAAGGTGAGATTGGACTACACAACATTATGGGACAGACAGAAAGGAGGTAAGGTAAGAGGAAACAAGGGTGTTCAACAAAGACATAGATGGATTTTGTTAAAAAAAGACCTGCAACTGCTGAAGAAGGTAGGAGAGAGGCAAGGAATCAAAAGAGATGGTGACAACTGACATAAGGTCCCAACCCCATGCAGAAAAAAGGCAGATGATGACGATGAATTGACAAGTGACCGTGGCTACTTTACGCACTGTGGAATCCAGAGTTCCAGCATGTTGTGTTAGGAACAACAAGACTGTCTTGTTCTTCCTGCACAGGGATTCCAGGAGAGCCTGCTAGTGGAGGTATGATGGGCCCTTGTGGAAGGTACATGTCTGGCATGTGCATACCAGGATAGTTAGTGATGCCACTATCACCCATTTTGTTTAGTAGTGTTAGCATTGCTACTGTGATCTGAGGTGGTGCCAACATGACCTGCTCGAGAGTGGGAGGTGAGGTTAAGGACTCTGAGATAGAAATTTGCTATAAGCACTTTTTATTTTCTTTTTTCACAAAACGTAGTTCATTCTCATATCTTATCTACTTTATACAAACACAGAGGAGTGTATTTCCCTGAAGTGGCTGAAGGGCAGAAAGAACATGGCTGGATGTGGCAGAAGGAACTCTCTCAGCCGCTGGCTGTATATGGTGTCTGGGTCAGTTCAATGATGACTGTGACTGTGTGGCTAAGCATGTGTGTGCAATATTTTTTCTCCATTCTCTTATCCTTTTGCAGGTCAAGACGTAGTGCAGGAAGAGGTAAGGCCATGGTTACCACTGTCTGTGCTGGCTAAAGCAGCTGGTACTGGATCACCACCCATCCTGCTTTTCAGCAGGGAGGTGATGGTTCCCTTGCTGGAGGTGAACTTGCGGGGGGGGGGGGGGTCAATGGAGCTCTCCATAGCCAAAGGGGTGAAGGCTTCTCCTTTTCTGACACTAGTTTGGAGGGGCCTGCTCTGGTCTCCTGGCAGAAAATCCAGAGGCTAGTGCTGGTTAAGCTGTTGCAGCAGCTGGATGCCTGCTTTCACAATGTGAAATGCCTTCTGGTGTGGCCTGTGGAGACCTGTGACTGGCAAACCCCACCCATCAGGCCGTCATGGGATCAACCACCTTCTAACATCAGCCACACAGCAAGTGATGCCAGGAGGTTTGTTGCCCTCTGAGCTGGCCTGTCATGCAATCATGCCTTGCCATAACCATAATCTTATCCTATCCCAACCTATTTTCTCTCCCTTATGTGTCATTTCTTATAACCTGTTTATTTTTCAACCCTTCTGTCAGCACCTGTTCGTCTTCTGTAGGTCTATGTTCATCCACTCTCCTTTGAACCTTTTCTGTGTCTACTACCCTATTTGTCTGAGCCTGTGTTTTATGTTTGCTTGTCTGCTCCTGCTACTTGCTGTTCTCCCTCTAGCCAGTCTACAACCTTGCATCACTACCTTTCTTTTCTACATATGAAAAAGGGTCTCTCTCCCTACAAAATAAAAAAGTTATCTACCCCACACCTTTCATACCTTATGATTACCCTTGTATGTTTCCTTCTGCTTGCCGTTTCTTCCTTTCTTTCTGTTCAATGTACCCATTCTCTCTGCATTTATATAATGAATAGGACTGATCATTTGGAGTTCAGCCCCACGTAGTTTATCTGACAGCTGCCCTTCTTGTGTCCAGTGAGTGTGAGGTGCAGAACTGCAGTGCTATATTATTTACCCGAACATGTACATGTGCTGAGTGAGGCATGCTAGCACATCGTCACTGTGATGTCCATCACAGCAGTCACATTCCCTACTGTAGCACTCCACCAGCTGTGAAGCAGTTTGACATGCCTTCTCCTAGTAATACTACACTTCTGTGCATTATGCACTCCTCAACTTAGACTGCCACAGGTGTGCAGCAGTTTTCTATGAGTCCCAGGTCAGCATCTCTATCCAACAAGAACATTAAAGATAAGTACCATGTCAAGGAAATCTTATCTGGACTAGGGTTTTAGCAGGTTTAATGATGCTGGACTACTGAAGTAATTTAGCTGTTCATGCTCTACAAACTGCAGCAAAAAAGAACTAAAATAGCACCATTAGAAGCCACCTTTACACAGTGAAAATGTTGATGTCCACAATAAGCGGATGCACACCCAGCCTGGAAGGGAAGGGAGAAGTGCAGTGGTCTCAGCAACAAATCCTATGGCAACAGTGATCTATATGAAAACATTTAATACTTTAACAAAACACTACTACACACTAGGATACAGAAGGGATGAAATGAAGTAGTAGGATCTAACCAAAGTTAGTATACTCAAGGGCCACCACAAAGGCCAATACAGAACTACTGCAGCCCTGAGAAACTGCATAGTAAAACATGTGCCTGTATACCTATAAGTTGGACATTGTGCTTTTTGCAAATTTATTCTAAATGGTTCATTTTTAAACATCTACTCTCCAGTGTAAGACACTACACAAATAGTTTTGTAACTGTGATACAACAAGCTCTGCCCAGTGCAACACATAATTCTAAATGCTTGATGCTGCAGACTGTAAGAACACTTAGAAAAGAATGTTAGAATATTTATATGATATCAGGAAACAATATTATAACAAAAAATAGCTACACATATCATCCCTACAATTTTAAAATACTAAACAGTTCTTTCTGCCCATTCCTAAGAAAGAAACTCTAAACAAAATCCTTCCCTACTGTCTCAGAATCCAGGACAGCAACCCCCTAACTCAAGTCTGGCCCCTCTTTGGCATTGCTAAAAAAGTCCTTTAGTAAAACTGTTCCTGTTAACTGGAATCACTTCCCAGCACAACTGAGGCAACTTAGCAAGTACTCAAAGTTGAGTGAATAAAGTACAGTCGTGGAAGTTGCACTTAACCATAACATTACATGTTCAAAATCCTCAATGCTGCAGCAGTCTTTAGACTACATGGGCTGTGTCTTGCACAAGACACAATAACCAGCCAGATTCCAAAAAAGCACTGACTCCTTCCAAACATTCACTCTGACTGCTGATTGGTCAGCCCTCAGGTTGGAAAATCGGCAGTCAGAGTAGAAAATATTCTGGACTTTATTGCCCAAAAGTTGAGTTAACATACACATCTTGAACTATAAAAAACTAGAAATTAACACCAAATTTATTTCCCAGCTATAACTGTATACAATAATAGGGGGATGGAGGGTGGATGTGGCTACTGCAGCAATAAGTGAAACTTATCCGCGGTGGTGGTGCTGCGGTAGCGTTGTCGCCTCACAGTAAGATGCTGTCCGGTTCGACTCTCAGCTAGAGCGTCTTCTGCGGGAAGACATGCGTGAATGGGCGTACCTTCGTTGAAGGTTGTACGTCAGGCCTGGCAAGCCGGTACGTAAAAAATCAACTGCCAATCATTAGTGGACCGGAGTTCCGCTGTGGTGACCCCAAACCGGGAAAAGCCGAAAGACACAAACAAACACGCAACTGTATTATGTTCATCATTCCCACTGCTACAGTAGCCTTTGGACTATAAGGGTTGATTACCATGCATATCCAACCTGGGAGGGGGAAAGATATGGATCTAGGATCCCAAGGAGACTGGTTTTAGCAAAGTCAGACCTCGATCTAGAAAAAGTCTCCAGTTTGTGATGCTAAAGATATGTAAAGAATACTTCCAGAGTCCTCCCCTTTTCAATATACCATTGAAAAATACTAGGCTTTGGTAGAGTTAGCCTTGATACTGCCTGGAACTGTTTTACCATGTTGATCATAACAAAAGGCAACAGCTGTCCATGCAAATGAAAAAAGCACCCATTTTCCAGGCCTCTTTGCAAGGAGTCCTGGAACAAAAGGTTTTCAGTTGTCTGTTTTGAAAGGAGGCAAACTTGAGGTGTTCCCCACAAATGGATCAATTCCTGAAAGACCTCCTTGTTCAATTTTCCTTCATAAGGATCTATTCTGGTCTTGCTCAGCTGGTCTGCCACCATGTTTTGCTCTCATCAAATCGTCGTTTTCCAGGAAGGGAAGTATGGACGGTAGTACCATGACCATTCAGAACTTGCTGCATTGGACTGACTTGTTTAACTTGCTGAGGTCCAGAATCAGTCTCCAGTCCCCTGTTTTCTTTGGTACTAAAAAGAACCTTGAGTAAGTTCCGAATCCTCCCTGGTCTAGGGGGACCTCTTAGATGACTCTTTTCTTTCCTAGCAGTCTTTGAATTTGTGATACTTCATGATCTGTTTGACTGGGTGGAACTTCTGGAATTTTTTTGTTTGGAGGATATGGAACACACACACACCCTTTGTGATTTTGAACATACTGCTTTTGGACATCTTTTGAATGGACAGACATTAACATCCTATTGGGGTATATAATACCCAAAAGGACTTTAAAATTTATAACTTTTCTAGCATCATGGTTACTACTGACATAGCAGATATTCTAGCGAAGGGTTTAACCTTTTTTCCAGAATGTAAAGCGCAATTATTTAATGTTTTAATAGATATTAAATTGTTTTTAAGGAAAATAAATTTAAATTTAATGTGTCTGAATGAGAATTCATCAACAAGTCTATTTAGAATCCCTAGCACTTACAATCCGCCACTACATCCTAGTTTGTTGCTTTCTGAAAAAATTGCGATTTAGATTTAAGACTAGCATTTTTATCTGATGGAAGGCAACACAACATTGATATGAATGCACCTAATCTATCTAGAAATGAGAGACAACTTATTAATTTTTTGAAAAATCAAAACAGTCGGATTATGACGCCAGATAAAGGAGGAGGGTTAGTCATTATGGATATATGTGACTATAACCATAAAATGTTTGAGATACTGGATACAGATACTTACAGGGAGATTTCCCTGAATGAGCTTAATGTGGCAAAATACAAAGTAAATATGTTACTTAATGACTTATTGATAGAAAGGAGTTTAACAGTGGAAGAATATAATTTTGTTAACATGCTTTCACCTAAGATAACCAATATGTTTGGGCTTCCTAAATTACATAAGAGTATCTCAAACCCCTCTTTTAGGCCGATAGTTGATAGGAGGAACAGTTTAACTTCAGGTACTATCAAGTTCCTAGATATTGAGTTGAAAAAAATTTCTACATGATGAGATGCAAATATGCAAAGATAAGTGGCATTTTCTGAATGCTATAAAGATTTTGGAATTTCATGAAAGGGTATTTATTGGTGGCCATAGATGTAAAGGATCTTTACACTGTAATTCCCCATGATATAGGTGTATAGTGGGTTGTTGCTAAATTGCATTTATATAAAACACTATTTGATATTGTACTTTCAAATAATTTTACTTATTTTGGAGGCAAATATTTTGTGCAGACCAGTGGAGTTGCGATGGGCTCACCCTGTGGCAGTATTTTTGCCACAATGGTCATGGCCCATTGGGAATGACAATTTGTTCTGAACAGCACTTATGAGTCTAAAATTAGAATTTATAAATATTACCTGGACGATATTTGTATGGTTTGGAAGGATAGCTTGGAAGAATTACTGTTTTTGTAGAATATATTAACAATACCACTCAATTTTTGAAATTTACTGTTAAATATAGTGATGCTCAGTTAGCTTACTTGGATGTATTGTTGAAAAGGATATGGAGAATAATAGATATATTTCACTGATTTATCGGAAACCAACATACTCAAATTCTTTTCTGCACTTTACCAGCTCTCACCCTTACCACCAAAAGAAATTAGTAGTTAAAGGTCAGCTGGTAAGGACGGCCAGAATGGTTTCATAATATGACGATTTTAAGAAAGAATGTGAACTATTGAGTTCTATGTTTGTTAGCAGAGGTTATCTGGGCAACCTGATCAATGAGCTGATTAATGAAGTCAGTAACAAAAGGACCCTGGGCCATTTTAGCCCTATTTTGGCAATGCAGATGAGCCATGTAGAAAAGGATTTAACCGACAATTTTATGGGACTTTACAGGGTGGAGGATACACTACTCAATTTACACTGGCCTTGGTCACGACATATAGTGCTGATTATGAATATGTTAGATGGGTGTTCCATAAGAATTGGAGCATCCTAATGGGTGAAAAACTCATAAGGGACAATATACCTTTTAAACCAAAGATAGTATATCGCAAGGGCTTGAGCTTTAAGAACATATTGGAGGGTAAGAATACTAATGTAAATGAAACTAATGGTATTAAATCCATGCTTAAATGTGGACATTGCCCTTATTGTGTTAAAATACAGACTCGGAATTCAATCCTGGTGAGAGGGCAGACGTTTTATATTAGCAATAAATATAATTGTGACTCCAAGAATGTCATTTATTTAGCAACATGTAAAAATCTGTGAATGTTTTTATGTGTGCAAAACAGAAAGGAGATTCCGTGATTGACTACACAAGCATGAATATAGTATCAAAAAAGGCAAGGAATCAAATGCCCAAGCAAAACATATTTTAGAATATCTTGACCATTCATTTCAATATATGGTTATAAATAGTATTAGAATTAACCCTAGGGGTGGTCCGATAGGTTTATACTTGGAGAAGAAAGACTTGATTTGGCAATTGGGATTGGATGCTTATTCATGGCCAGGTTTGAGTGACATCAGTTCTATTTATTGCCTTTTGAGACTGAAAGCCCTAGAGCGATGATTATACATTTTTAATATCTTATTATAGTTAATCATGTATTTTTTTAGGTAATCATTTTTGTACATACATAAAAGGAATTTTTTAGATATGTACATACAGATTTTTAATTATATATTTACATACTTATACATTTAGGAATATTAGTACATACATACTTTCATAGTTCATAATTATTTATTAATTATTTTTTATTTGTGTAACTTCTAATACAATTCTATTTGAAGGATGTTGCAACAAGTGGCTGAATACTACTGTTTAGAAATATTTAACCTGTTTTATCAGTTATGTAATTAATGATCTTGTATCTTTAAATGTTTCTTTAAATGTTAATTGAATGAATTTTGGAGGGAATTTGCATTACGGGGTAAGGGTATTTAATCCAAGTCTGCTATATAATTTAATCTGATGAAGTCTGGTTACGTTTTACAGATGAAAGCGCTCATCTTGCATCAAATAAACGTGATTTGTGTGTTCCATATCCTTCGTTTTTTTACTTTTTTTTATTTTTTAGTAGTGTTTGCTGTTTTCCTTTACTCGTGCATTTTTTTTGTTTGGGGCAGTTGTTGGGAGAAGGACATTTGGTAACCCCTGGATATTATTCTGTGCACCTACATATCAGAAGTAATCTTTTGACAGGCTCTCTAGTGCAGGGAAAGATGACCCCTGATTGCCTCCAGAGGTGGACAATCAGGCCTCCTTTCAGGAGTGCTGAAAAGGTTTCCTGAAGAAGGGCTCCCAGGAATCATGTTTTTGCGGGCCTCCTCTGCTGCAAGGGTGGCACCTTCCGTTGTTGCTTCCCCCTCTGTCTCTCAGAGAAAACTCTTCACGTGTGTCTTGGTAGGACCCTTCAGACATCTTGGACCACATTTCCCACTGCCTTTTTGACCTTTGGGATAGGGTCTTTGAGGAGCCAAAAAACATATGCCCATGGCAGAAAGAGTCTTACCTTCCTTCTCACACTTGGACAGCATATCCTTCACTTTGGGGCCATAAAGTGATGTGCCATCAAATGGAGCATTGACAAATGAAGACTTGAAAGGTTCTGCAAAATCGCAAAGGCACATCCAGGTGTGCCTCCTCGTGGAAATGCCGGAACCAGCCCTCTACTTGATCCTTTGGCTGAGCGGGCGATGAGCCTCATGGAAGAATTGGCAATCTGAGTATAGGATGACTAGCTGGGAAGGTACTTTCACTTTAGCTCTCTTAGCTACTCTCCTTGAAGGGCATCTAAAAGTTTGCAACCTAGTAAAATGAGACAGATAATTCAGTGACCACAAGGCAAAGGCCGCAGAGGAAAAGACACACTTCCCACATCTATCCATTGTCCTAGAATCTTTATTAGGAGGATGGATAGTTGAACTTTCTTCTGAAAGTTCTTTCTTGGTCACTGCTGCCACGACCATGGCATCTACTACACCCTCCTTAGTCCAGAAAGCCTTATCAGATGGAGCAGTTATAATCTTATTTGGTCTCCACGAAATTGGCTCGATGGAGTCTGGGGTCTTCAACGTCCACAGTGAGATTAGATCCATGAGCTCATCAGTGGGTGGAGTCACCCAGAAGGTAGATGGGTGAGAACTAAAGGCTGCCAAGTACACCGACTCCTCGGGCGAAGGGTTGCTGGACTGCCAGTCACCCCTTTGCTTGAGAATCTTCAGAATATCACCAAAGGAAACATCCTCAGGGTGTGACTGTGGGGAACCCTCACCAAGGTCTGTGTCTTCTGTGGCTAACTCCTCTGTGGAGTACAGATGATTCCTCTTGCATAATCTCTTTTGAGGGACCTCCCCTGACGGGTATCCTGGAGCCTAGGTTCTCACTGTCCC
The DNA here is from genome assembly GCF_019279795.1 of Protopterus annectens. NCBI lineage: Eukaryota > Metazoa > Chordata > Ceratodontiformes > Protopteridae > Protopterus > Protopterus annectens. The sequence goes on from NC_056746.1 coordinate 1,259,667,178, forward strand.
TGTGGAACAAGATGGGACGAAGAATGCTGGATATCTGTCTGGGGGAACGGATCCAAGAGGGTCAGTGCATTTTCCGGTGCAGTGGCAGGCATGGCCCTGTCCTAGGCCCCAAAGGCTAACCGCTCCTGGAAGGACAAGGACTCTGGAACCGATAAGCCACCCTTTTGGGGTGAAGACCACCCCCACTCCAGAAGACAGCTCGCCCAGGGAAGAAGCCAGAAGCTGAGCTCACTTTCGTTGAATACCAGAGGGGCACTGACTGCTCTGAGGATCTGGAAGTCAGCTGCGCCTGAGGTTAGAAAAGCTCACTTTGTTTCCAGGAGCTCTCTGGTTCTGAAAACGCCAATAAGCTCCAGGTGGAAGTCAAATCCCAGGAGTACAACCACCTTAAATCTGAACTCAAAGGCACTGGGTAAATCGGATCCATGAGCTCTGAAACTTGCCCTGAAGTCCGAGGAGGAGGAAGGGGAGTGGATGATTTTGGTAGAACTGAAGCCGTAGAGATCGAGGTCAAGAGGGACCTAGTGATACCCTGCACCCATAAGATCTTCTGCACCATCCGTTCCATGTCTTCTTCAGTAAGACTCCTGGTTGAATGGGAGGATGAAGCAGATTGGGATCTTGGCTGTGACAGAAAAGGGGACAGTACTCTGTCAGGAACTGGGTCGTATGATGGAAAGTACCATATCCTTGGTAAGAATAAGATCAGTTTGAAGAGACTAGGCTTCGGATCCGACCACAATGGATGCGACTCATCCTTGAGATCGAAGCCAAAGAAGCAGGATCTGATGAAGTAATGGTCACAACCAAAGGCTCCAATCGGATTAAAGACTCCCTCGGCGGGAGATTTTATTTTCTTTGGCTTCGGTTCCGAAGAATCTGTCAGCGCTGATGAAGGTCTTTTCTTTGCCTTGTCCAAAGACTTGGAGGAAAAGGACGAAACAGGGTTCAAGTGAGCCGATTTAGTTTTAGCAGAAGAGCTATCCTTTGCTCCAGAAATTGCTTCCTCAAAGGCTGAAGGCAACATCACCTTTAAAATAAGCTTATTCCTCCAGTCAATTAGGACTCTACTGTTAAAGGAATGACAAACAGCACAGTCCCCCTGTAAATGCATAGGCCCAAGACAATAAACACATAATGAGTTTGAGTCGCTAAACGAAATCTTACGATCGCACTCAGAGCACTTCTTAAACCCAGTCAGCTTATCTTTAGCTTGTTTCTCAGCCATTCAGCCATGACGAATGCAACAAGCACACAGACACACTCACCCAAGAAAAACTTTTTTTTTTTTTTTTTTTAAACAGAAGAAGAGCAAGAAATACCTCAAGGGTACAAGGGGAAGAAGTAACCTAAGAAAGAAGGTTACTGGAGGAAAGAAGATATAAGAAGGAGAGGTTAAATATGGTAGCAACACCAGATAGACCCAAAGGATTAACAGGGGGAGATGATAGTTACAGTAAAACAACTAGTAAGCTGAAAAACTTTTGAGAGACAAAAAAAAGATGAAAATTGCAACCTGACACCAAGAGCTATCGGAATGACCATGTCCTCGCAAAGTGGAAAATGAGATCTGAAGTAATGGGGAGACAGGTATTCTGGGTAAAGGGGAGGTATCCAAGAGCTTTTTGTTTGCCATGAACTTGCTAACAGCAGAGTCGGATCTGAGGGCTCGGATCCAAACCCACCACCTGTGAGGAGGAGATGAAAAATTGACCATATCAGATCCAATGTTGCCTGTGTTAAAAGGGGGGTCACCAAAATTATTTTTTGAGGAGTCCTTCTGAATCTTCAGAATGACTCTGAGCAGTATTGGAAAGGGTAGAAATGTATACAGGGACATTCCCTTCCATGCAAATGAAAAAAAAATCCCTTTTTCAGGCCCCTTTGCAAGGAGTCCTAGAACAAAAGGTGTACAGTTGTCTGTTTTGAAAGGAGGCAAACAGATCTACTTAAGGTGTTCCCCACAAATGGATCAGTTCATGGAAGACATTCTTGTTCAATCTCCATTCATAAGGATCTATTCTGGTCCTGCTCAGCTTGTCTGTCACCATGTTTTGTTCACAGGGAATGTAGGAAGCTTGCACAGTTATTAAGTGCTGAACAGCTACCTCCTAAGCAAGCAATGCCAGCTTGCACAGAGAGAACAACCTTGTACCCCCTTGCTTGTTCATGTACCACATCACTGTGTTGTTGTCTGTAATCATCTGAAGTGGTCCCGAGGATCACAGAAAACGAAGAAATTTTAAGGCAAGGATCACAGCCAAAACAACTTTGACATGTATGTGCTTTGGTCTATCTGAGGAATCCCACAGGCCTTGCATCTTTACTTGCACTGAAACTGCTCCCTTAAGTAAAATTTGAAGCATACACAGTTAGATTCACTCTGAGGTAGAGGAGAAAAGGTAGTCTGGGATTTGTTTGTATTTGTAGACTTAACCAGTGCAGCTCCTTTTTTTTTTTTTTAACATAACCCAATGCTGAAGTCTGAAATTCCAGAGGATGCAAATGTTGGGCCCATGTGTTTTTAGAAACAAATGAACCTTTCCATAATTCTTCTTGATAAGTTATACATAAGAATCCTAGATGCCATGAACCCCTGGATCCTGGGATACTCTCTGGCTGAAGTCTGAGACTGTTTTGAGAAGTTCAAGAAAGTTTCCAGGTAAGAAATCCACCTTCGCCTCTGTCAAAAAAGCCTTTGCAGGGTATCTGTAAGATAACCTAGAAAGACGATTCTTTGTGACAGAGATAAGGAAGATTTCTGAAAATTTATCTAGAACCCCAGATTGAACAGAATATATGAAACCCATAGTAATGACTCTTGACATTTGAGAAAAGACTCTACAAAAATGAGCAAGTTGTCCAAATAAGGAAATATGTGAATGACATTCAATCTGCACTGAGCTATGACTGGAGCTAGACAGTTCGTACGTACCCTTGGAGCAGTAGATAACCCAAAGGGTAGTGCACAGAACTGATAATGTGACGCAGACAAAGAAATCTGAAAATTTTCCTGCATCCTTTGGCTATAGGAATGTTATGGCACACATCTTTTACATCTAATATTACCATAAAATAGTCTCAGTTGAAGTAAAAATAAAACCCAGAATCTCTGCTAACCCTAGAATGTTCAGCAGCTACTCTAAATATAACTTCCCAATATTAAGTGATAACCTGGTAAAATTTCACTGCTGCCTACACAGAACTTTTCACAGAAACCCTATACAAGCATGTTAATAGCTGCATACAGGCAGCTGTACCCATCAGGAAGAAGTACAGACTAACAAAAACAAGCCACCCTGGTGGAATTACAGCATCAATAGGCTACACAACAGAAGGAAGAAAATCATGGCAAAAATTATGAAGTGTAGCACACAGCTAGATAAAAGCACTCTCATCAACCTAAACAACTCAGAGGACAAATAAAGTCTACCAAAGCCAAATCTGAGTTAAATTTGGCCTCCCAGGCCAAGAATGACCACAAAACATTTTTTAGCTATGTCCACAACCTCAAAGACAATAAGCAATTGTGTGCAGAACTCATTGTTAAACAAGCCACCTATACTGCCATCAAATAAAATTCCCCATACTATCACAAAGGAGCAGGTCCTCAATTCTCTCTCTCTCCAAGGCCATGAACACTGCATTAGTGGGCCCAGACAATATTCCATGACGCCTTCTAAACATCATGAAACATGACCTATCAGGCCCTCTGGAATTGTGTAGCTTCCAAACAGGCTTCATACTTCATGACTGGAGAACAGCAATAGTCATCCCTCTGCACAAAGGTGGGCGAACTACAAACCCATAAGTCTCACTAGTCTCATATGCAAAGCCATGGAAAGAATTATCATGGAAATGATCAATAAAGACACAGGAAACCTCCAAACACTGTACCTAAACTAAACTGGTTTCGTCAAGGACAGATCATACCTACTCAACTTAGTAGACTTCTTTGAGGAGGTCACCAAAGCAATGGATGAGGGCAAAATCACTCCAGTGGCTCTACTCGACAGAGGCACTGGGAACTAAGGTCAAGTGGCACGATGCCAGGGTAATCCTATGGGCTAGGCTTGTAAAGGCTCCAGGGCCATTAGCCTAGTACACACCTATGAACACTGCCTACCTCAACCTGGCCAAGACATATGACACAATAACCCCACTCAGGGATTGTTGACAAACTCAAGAGGTTAAGTATAAAACGTTATGTCACCTGGTGTATAGCCAGCTGGCTCATGGACAGGACCCAGGAGGCTAGAACTGGGGAGCCCATCTCTACAAAGTGGCCAGTCACAAGCAGAGTCTGTCTGGGATTAGTCCTGGGACCGCTCCTTTTTGGAATTTACTTCTCTGATGTCAAGGCCAATGTCAATGGCCTCTGGCTGACTAAATTTGCACATTACTGCAAATTAGGAATAGTCATAGAACCCCCAGCCAACACTAATGTTCGCCAGGAAGGGCTGACACAGACAAATAACTTGTGTTAGAGCTATGAAATAAAACTAAATGCCATGAATTGCATAATAGTATCCTTAAGTAATTCATCTACTCCTGGTAACTTTCATATTGATAACACACCCCTAAGATTCATCCCAATAGTCAGGGATTTTGGGATACACATACAGTGATCTAGCCTTTGACCATCATGTGTCTACAGTAGTAAGGAAATCATTCTATGCTGTGCAACTTCTAAACAAAGGTATGGCATTTAGGTCCAAGCAGGTAATTTTTTCGCTGTATTCAGCATTCATCTGACCTATCTTTGAGCTCAATGTTACACTTGATTATGTACCTAATCAGTCACACTCAACAGCTGGAACATCCACAGAGGTTCCTCACTAAAAGAATCCAGGGCATAAGTAACATGTCCTATGTAGACTGCCTCAAAGCCCTATCCCTTCTCTCTCCTACAGGCTGTTGAGGGGAGATTTATGACTGGCATACAAGGCATTGTCAGACCCCACCCTGATGGACTTCCTGCATATCCGCAAACAAACACCACCAGAATTCTCCATTCTAAAGATCTATACCTTGCCTGCGATATAAACAGGACCTCCACGAGAGACAGGTATGTATCCCTGAGACTACCCCTTCTTTGGAACAGGCTCCCCATCCATGTGAAGCAGAGTTCTTCCCTAACCCAGTTCAAGTGTAACTTGGACAACTGGATGGGGAACAGGAAATTCATCCCAGGTTTGGCACCTATGTCTCCAGTAGACGCAGACAGTCTATAAATGTTTCATCTTCGAGGCCTCTGCTTGTAAATGTTTCACCTCCCAAGCCCCTGCTTACACTTACCAACGGTACCAGAACTTGTCACAGATTTGGGATGTATGGCTAGGCTTAAAAAGGGTCGTGTGAACATTAGCTTTGTACATACCTGTGAACCTATAAAGCTTCCCCAGGGAATGAAATTTAATAGACTCTTTAATTTTGGAACTTTCATATACACATTTAGGAAGGACAGATCTATAACTGGTCTCCAAGAAGACTCTTTTGGTACTAGAACCATTCTGGAATAGAAGCCTTTGCATCTTGGATTTAAAGGCACCGTTTCTATGACACCTAATATAAGTAAGTGCTGAAGAACCTGAGCCTACCTCTCAACTTTTTAGTGGAAGAAATCTGAACAAAGCCTACAATAAAGTGTGTGTGGGGGGCTCAAAGTCTTAAAATATGGTCTGATTTTATATATTGCCCTTATAAACTTAGAAAGTTACTAGCATAACAGGATTTGTGATAGTATGCATTTCCTGAGGAAATAAAGTCTGAAACTCAGATGTGTGGCATTTTTTTAGTGACTTCAATCCTCATGGATTTGCCAGAAAAACTCAAATTCTATGAGGAACAGACTACTAATATGAGACAAAAATCTGGCCATTCTGTTAAAACCTAGATAAATGAGAGGTATGAACCTGAGGAAAAAAACTCTGTTTGGTTCAGAGGGTGGGAAGAAACTTTCCTGAAAGGAGGAATTTATAACCAGTGCCAACTATATTCCTCCTGAACCATCTTTCACACCTGTGAGTGTGTCACAATCTGCTGCTATAGGGAATATATTTGAGAGATAGGGGCATGATGGGAGGGGAGGGGGAGTGGGGGGAGATTGCTGGTACAGTCATTCCGTAGTTCTAGTCTGTTCCTTTTTAGGAAAGGATCTTTGTTTCTTACTATTCCCTTCTTATCATCTTTTATTTTTCTGTTTTGGTTTGAGAAGGAAAGGTTTGTTTGTTTGGTTCTTAGAAGTGAAACAGGATCAGGAGATTTGTCTGTGGGGGGGGGGGGGGGCTGAAATTATTGAAACTGCCTGAATTAATTTCCCTGTCTCATAAATTGTTTGAGGACCTGACTAGCAGATGGGCAAAATAAAACCTCCTTACCTAAAGCTGAATTCAAAATTTCAGATTTTTGGCCTATACAAAAGCTGTGTAACTAAATATTTGTGTAATCTTTGAAATATACATACATATATATATATATATATATATATATATATATATATATATATATATATATATATATATATTTTTTTTTATATATATATATGAAACTTTTGCTTGTACAGTTGTGGCTTCAGCACTCTGGTCATGGCTGAAAATGGACCAAAGATCAGACCACCCACCCAGTCAACAAAAAATAAATAAATAAATGACTAATCGGAAACATTTTTTGTTAAATTTTATCTTTTACAGACACTGTTGCCATTACTTAAACAGTGAACATATTAATTTACCCAGGACAGAAACAAGGTGGCAAGTGATTTCAGAAATCAGTGTGGAACGAAGGAGTTAAGCAATCAATTAAACCTGGCTCCACATTTGAAGTATCAGAGGTAACCTACCAGTGGAGCAATTAATATGTGTGCAAGTATGTACATAAAAAGTCTCTAAAATCAGACTTTTTTTACACTAAAGAAGGGTGCTGACACATTAAAAAAAAGTATTTTAAAAAGTATTTATAAAAATGTATTTACTTTTTCAAACTGTTAATACATTTCCAATATTTTGGCAAGCACCTGTTGCACTGTATTGCCCATTTCTTGCTCTCTTTTTAAGATTCTGTTATAGTTATAAATGGGAAATTAGGTGAAAATGACACACAAAATTACTCCTCAATAGAAAATGCTGTCAAATGATTAAAGGTTTTGAAGCAGAGAGATAAACTGGAGGATGTATGGGGTAATGATTCTTTAACATAGGCATGGTCCAACTGACCCCAGAGGAGCAGTAACTTAGAAGATACAGTATTCTTGCAGAGGGAGGCCTCAGGCTGAAAAATCATGCTGTAAAGTAGCCTGTTTTTTTACAATACTACATCAAGGGTCCTCAAAAAATGGTCTAGGAAGCTTCTAACAGCTATGTCTTTGAAACATCGAACAGTAGTATGACTATGTACTGATATGCAAACTGGGAATAATACTAAATTCGTGACAAATTCCTGAATGCACAGTCATAATACCTAGCACCAAAAGGCACCAATACCAGAAAAGAAAAAAAAACACAGCTCAAAACAGGATTTAATTTCATAACCTACTACAAACTACAGAGTTTCTCGATATTTTCTAATACAGCTATAGGAAAACACAAAGGCTTGGTTTGGTCTAAAACTACCGTGCTTTTCACTACCCCCCAATTCTTAGAAAATGGCTGCTGTAATGGGTAATGCATGCAAACAAAATCGCCATCCTATTATATAGTAGCTGTCACATGGGGACAGCCTCCAGTCTAATGTTAACTGTCTCATATTTATACACTCCCTTGTGTGCCCTTGTTAAGAGAAAAAGTTTTAAAACACATTATTATTATTTGTCTCTTTCTCCCATCTAGCAAAATGAATATGCTATTTGCTGCAGTGTTGGTAAGAAAAGGTCATTGAACCATGTTTATTAAAGATGGGCTTTATCTATGATAGATGTAGTTTGCTTATGAACTTGAATAACACCTGTTTTCTATACTTCTGAATACTGAGGCAGGCTCTGGAAGATTCCAGCTACCACTGTGGCTTTGAGGTAAACGTTTTACACTAACTGTGGTTTTGAGGTAAACATTCTACACTAGCTGTGGTTTTGAGGTAAAACATTCTTTTCTGAGGTAAATTGTGATCCTAGATGTTTTTCATAGCCAACTGTCAAATGTAACAAAAGCTATTTTGGCTAGTAACAGGAAAGTTTAAAAGTTGATGTCAGTAACCAAGCTGATCAGATTGAGATCATCTTGGCCAACATGTTGCTGTAATCTGGTTGGCAGTTAATAAAGGAAATTTTCATCACCTGAGGCAGATGTGACTCGCTTGAATTTTTTCTTCTGACATTTTGGTCCTTCGGACCGGAAGCCTCTACGAAGATACGGATCAGATCGACAGAGAGACCGAAAAACCTGCGCAGGTGAGGGTTTCTCATCTTAAGATTCCCTCAATGGAAAGCCCTCCGACTGATTTGTCGTTGGAAAGAGGCCGGCCGCTCCCTGATCCCTATCTGAGGGACGGTTTCCGAACCAAAAAAGGGGAAATGGAGTCTCATCTGGTTCAGGTAGGATGAAAATACCTTTTTTTTCTTTTAATTTAATTTAACCTTGTCGACAGGGGTTTTATTTTTAGTTAACGGTTTTATTTTTAGTTAAGGGTGGGTAGGAATAATTATTAAGATTATTTTGTTGATTACCTGTTATTTTGTTAGGATCCCCATTAAGATAGCCCCATTTTGTAATAAGCCCTGTAAAAATAATTTTGATGCAGTCCAAAAATATACAGTCCTAAAAATAAGAAATGCAGTCCTAAAATATACAGTCCTAAAATAAAAAATCTAGGAAAACATGGGTTCAAGTTGCTGCAAGTGTGAGAGTGATGTCTGTTTAAATGTTGATGCTAAGTATATGAAAAGTTTAAACAAAAATAATGTTAAATTTTTCAGAAGTGGAAGTTGAAATATGATTTTGATGGTACACTGAATAAGAATGCCTGTGCAAAATTGGTTAGAGATTTGAAAAGAGATGCAGGAACTAGAACTAAAAGCAAAGACAATTGGGATTTCCCCAAGCACAAAAATGGTTAGAAGAAGCAAATAAACGAGCTATAAAAGAAAAACAGTGTCAGGAAAAAGAGAAAATAAATCAAAAGGGATCACTGGTGCCAAGTGGAAAAGTAGCTTTATTTTTAGATAAGGAGGATGAGCACACAGTTTGTGCAGTACAAAGGCAGGCAACCGCCCCACTGTATGGTGAAATTGCTGCTGCCATACCGGGGAAACCTCCTCAATATCAGTCTGTTTATGTGGGATCTGTACAGCAGGGTGGGTTATTAGCTGCTCAAGGAAATGTTGTGACCCCTCCAATTTACCCACAAATTCCCGTAGTACCTAAGGTTGCTTTGCAACAGGTAGACCAACCTATGCAGTTAAGGTCAGGACCAGCAGGGCAAGGACATTGGGCTATTAAACTTTCTGACCATTCAGAAGCTCTTCCCTTAATACAAGTTGCAAACCCACAAGCAGGAGATGTTGGACAAGAACCAACTATTTTAGTTTATCGTCCCTGGACTAGAGAGGATATAAAACGAGCTACGGATGGTATTCCTCACCCCAAGGTTAATTTTCAAAAGTTTTCTGAGAACATAGTTGGTATGCGTTTAAGTTATCAACTAAATGGTTTAGAAGTAGAACAAGTAGTGCGACAAATCTTAGGTCCAGATTGGCACTTAGTTTGTGGTACTTGGACATGTAAGGCAGATGACGGCACTACATTAAAGCATAATTCTGGGGTGTTAGACACACGAGTCACTGATCTGTTAGAGAATTTCTGATAAGTGGCGTCCAAGAGCAGATTGGACAGTAATAAATCAGTGCATTCAAAATGATGATGAATTTGTAGATCATTATATTGTAAGACTGACAGACGTGTTCAATAACCATTGTGGAATGATGATTCCGCAGGATCAGACTAATGATAGCCCGTATGAACAGCAATTAAAAAATGCTTTTCTTAAAGGTTATAAGGCTCCGATAAGTAGTTTTATTACTAAGCACATGGTAGATCACAGAACATGTAGACTGCAGCCTTTGTTTGAATATGCATGGCATGCTGAGCGACATTTTAATCTAACAAAGAAAAAGAAAGTACAAGTGTTGGCAGTAGGGGATGATGGTGGTATATTCTTAGTACAGGACCAAAGGGGGCAAGGGCGCCGTGGTGGCGTAAAAAAACGTGGAGGCCTACAATGGGACACGTTAAATGAACCAAGTGGACATTCAGCCTATAGGGAAAGGTTAAAACGTGGAGAATGTTTTAAATGCGGTAGACGTGGGCACTTCGCTGCCGACTATGAAGAGTGGCAACATCCCCCACAGCTTACGAACAAAGGCTCCGCATGACTATATGATAGTAAAGAAAGGCGCCATCTTCATTATGGGGATAGTGAAGAGGCAGACACTCTCTACGATGAATGTCAGAAACATTCTAACGGAAGGACGGGATTGTGACTGTGAAGTCATAAACCTGGCAAATTTGGGTATTGCTATGCATCTAGATCAGAAACCCATGATAGAGATTTTTTGGTTGAGGGACAAAAGGTGGAGTTTTTATGTGATTCAGGTGCATCGCGTACACTTTTGGGTCCCGCAGTTCTGCCTCCGAACTGTGAAACAGATGAGTTTGTCCTTGTAAAAGCGGCAAACGGGAAAATTTATAAGGAACCACTGTCTCATCCTCTACTGTTCACAGATCCGCAAACAAACAAAACTGTTAGGTGTAGGGTAATTATAGCAAAAGTTTGTCCAGTTAATTTGCTGGGAAGAGATTTGATGCATGTGTTTGGAATAGCAGCAATTCCCACACCTAAGGGTATTGGGGCAAAAAGGTTAGCGGATGGCTTAGTAGTACAGGGAATACTAGACTTGTTTTACTGGTATAGCCTAGACTTGATTTCAGACGGCCCGGGGAGGGTTGATACAGAGTTGATCAATCTAGCTCTAAGTAAATCTAGGAGCGGGTCACCGCAGGTTGCGGCGCACTTACATTGTAATGTTCTATAAGGCCCTTGGTCCAGATAATTTCAGACGGCCCGGGGAGGGTTGATACAGAGTTGATCAATCTAGCTCTAAGTGAATCTAGGAGCGGGTCACCGCAGGTTGTGGCGCACTTACATTGTACTATGTTCTATAAGGCCCCTGGTCCAGATACTTGATTTCAGACAGCCCGGGGAGGGTTGATTCAGAGTTGATCAATCTAGCTCTAAGTAAATCTAGGAGTGGGTCACCGCAGGTTGCGGCGCACTTACATTGTACTATGTTCTATAAGGCCCTTGGTCCGGATAAAGAATTTGACTTGATTTCAGACGGCCCGGGGAGGGTTGATACAGAGTTGATCAATCTAGCTCTAAGTAAATCTAGGAGTGGGTCACCACAGGTTGCGGCGCACTTGCATTGTACAATGTTCTATAAGGCCCTTGGTCCGGATAAAGAATTTGAAAAAGAATTCTTTAAGCACAAGTGTGCAAGGATAATTTTGAATGATATGTTTTGGGATACGCAAGGTAATACAGTAGTAACCTGTACTTTGACTAAGGAAATGAGTTCTTTATATCGCTCAAGTTATAGACCGCATGTTTCAGTTACTAAAGCAGTGGGGACACATTGGGTAGATTTGGCAAAAAAGGTAACGGTTTGGAACACAATGTCAAAGTCAGCTGAAAGATCAACAGATCCAGGTACAAAGATTAAATTGGGTGACTTGGGCATGACCAAGTGTGCACCTCAGGGATGACAAAACAGAAATGGCATGACAAATCCTCCTAACTCAAGAGGAAGATAGTGCGTTAAGTGCCTTGCCTGTAGATTTATGGTCAAAAGGTAAAGGGGATGTGGGACTGATGAAAACAGCAGGTGAAGTTTGTATAACTGCAAAGTCAGGTTTTAGACCTCGTAAGCACCAATATCCACTAAGTAAGCAAGCAGAGGAAGGAATTAAACCAGTTATAGAACAGCTAAAACAGGTAGGAATTCTTGTTGAATGCCCAGATTCACCCTGCAATACTCCGTTGTTTCCTGTAAAGAAACCGGATGGGTCATGGAGGTTGGTTCAGGATTTACAAGCAGTTAATTCAGCCATGATCCCAAGAGCACCGGTGGTCCCTGACCCCTATACATTACTTAATGATTTACTACCTCAGCACAGATATTTTTCTGTCATAGATATAAGCAATGCTTTTTTCTCCATACCACTACACAAGGAGAGTAGATTTTGGTTTGCATTCACTTTCCAAGGTAAAAGATACACATACACCAGATTGCCACAAGGTTATTGTGAGAATCCGACAATATTCGCACAAGAAATGGCTGCGAATTTAGCTCAGTTTGTTCCCCCAGAGGGAAGCCAGGTCCTGTTGTACGTAGATGATATTTTATTGGCCTCACCCATGCAGGAAAGTTGTAAAAAGGATACCCTAGCTCTTCTTAGTTTTTTAGCTGAGCAAGGACATAAGGTAAATAAAGAAAAGTTACAATTGTGGAAAGCACAAGTAAAGTACTTGGGTTATTTAATCTTGCAGGAAGGTAGACAATTGGAAAATAAAAGAAAACAAGCAATTCTTGAAGCACCTATGCCTACGACTAAGCGGGAGATGATGTCGTTTTTAGGTGTGACTAATTTTTGTAGAAGTTGGATTCCTAACTATGCTGAAGAAGTAGGGCCATTGACCGCGCTGATCTATGACACTCCCATGGCAGCTAAAAGTAATATACAGTGGACAGATAAGGCAATACAAACATTTAATAGAATTAAGCAATTGATAGCAGGATCCTCTGTTTTGGGTTTTCCGAACTATTCTAAGCAGTTTGTACAAATGGTTGATTGTAAGGGAGGATATACGACTTCGGTTCTGGTACAAGTACATGGGGATAAACAGAGACCGATAGCTTTTTATTCCTCCAGATTAGATCCTGTTGCAAGGGCACTGCCACATTGTGTTCAAGCTGTAGTGGCAGCCGCCATGGCAGTGCAAGTCTCAGCATCATTAGTTTTGCTTCACCCATTAAAATTGCGAGTTCCACATTCAGTAGCTACCATACTTTTGCAAGATAAGATAACCTTTTTATCTCCTAGTCGACATTTGTCATGTATGACAGTGCTGCTGACACAGCCACATATGACCATAGAAAGATGTACTACTCTTAATCCGGCGACACTTTTGCCGACTCCAGAAGAAGGTACTCCACACGTTTGTTTAGAGAGCATTCATGACAAAGTACTTCCCCGACCAGATTTAACGGATATTCCGTTGGTAGATTCTGATCTTGTTTTGTTTGTAGACGGATCAGCAAAGAAGGACACTGTAGGAAAAACACTAGTAGGGTATTGCAGTCACCACAGAAACTGAAGTTTTGGAAACAAAAGGATTGTCAAACATTTATTCTGCCCAAGCAGCTGAGTTGGTGGCTTTGACTCGAGCTTGTACCTTAGGGGAGGGTAAAAAAGTGACAATTTATACAGATAGTCAATATGCTTTCTCTACTGTGCATGTTTTCGCTCAACAATGGAAGAATAGAGGAATGGTTACTGCGATAGGCAAACCAATAAATCACAGAGTTTTAATTTTACAGTTGTTAGATACAGTGCAATTACCACTCCAGATAGCGATATGTAAATGTTCCGCACATACTAACAAAAAAGATCCTGTCTCCAGGGGAAATGCTTTTACTGATATGGCTGCAAAAGAGGCAGCTCAAGAAAATGATTTGCTTTTACATGACAATGATTTAGAGCCATGGACCTGCCCATGTAGGAGTACAGACAATGGTTCAAATAGTGTCTAAGGTGTTTTGGTGTAAGGGGTTTTCAACTTATGCAAAGCAATTCTGTTTATCTTGTTTATTATGTGCAAAGTATCATGCTCAGGGAGGAGTTAAAAAATCTCAGCAGGCATTCCCTACCCCTCCATATCCATTCTACACACTCTGTATGGACTTTATTGAGTTGACACCCTCAGAGGGAAAAAGGTTTTGTCTAGTCATAATTGATGCTTTTTCTAAGTGGGTAGAAGCTTTTCCAGTAAAACATCCTGATGCACACACAGTAGCTAAGCTTTTGACTACAGAAATAATTCCCCGATTTGGCCTTCCAAGGCGCATTTATAGTGATAATGGGTCTCATTTTGTAAACCAGATTGTGCAGAAGTTGGGTCAAGTGTTTCAAATTGATCTCAAGTACCATTGTGCTTACCATCCGCAGTCAGCTGGACTGTTGGAGAGACACAATGGTGTCCTGAAGAGTAAGCTCCGCAAACTGATGGCAGAAACGCATAGATCCTGGACTGCGTGCCTTCCTTTGGCACTCCTCTACATGCGAATCTCACCCTCCTACAAAGGACTTACACCATTTGAACTTTTGTTTGGGAGACCATATTACGTCCCGCAGTGGCAAGGATTGTTGCCAGCGGAACGTGAGGGGGGTGAGGATCTGGCGGATTATATGAAGAAGCTGCTAAATGTCAAGTCTCTTGTAACCAATGATTCCTTTGCAGATTCCAGAAGTGAAGCCTTGTTAAGCGTGGCACCCGGGGACTGGGTGTGGATCCGAATTGTGAAGAGAAAGAACTGGTCATCCCCCAGGTGGGAAGGCCCATATCAAGTACTTATCTCGACACCTACGGCTGTAAAGATCACAGAGAGGACTTTGTGGATTCATATCACCCACTGTAAAAAACTTAAGACTTTTCCTTCTACCATTGATGTTGGTCAGACTCCATCGGACCCCTGAATGCAAAGTCTGACTACAAAGGAAGGATGGCCATGTTCAACTGGTACTTGAACTGTTACGTGATGATGATTTTGGTGGCGAAAGTAAATATGTCCATACGAGAAGGAACAGTTGTGAGAGAAAAAGGAATGGTGGTGCTGCAAGCGCAAACAGGTGTTACTACTATGTTCAAAGTAAAACTTTGTGAAGGAATTTTGGACTGTGCTAAATGGAACAGTAATGGTTTCCTGACTCTTGCAAAATACTTGTGCAATAGAGACTGTGCGTCCTGGTCAAATGTTTGGTGGTCAACAGATGTGAATGGATGGGAAACAAGTGGTGCAGTGATACCAGAGAAAGATAAGAGCAGGCAACAAAGAATAAAAATTGCGCATTTCCAAGGTACTGAAGTAATTACTATAACTATTGTGTCATCACAAGAAAGTGATTCAGGAGTTTATGGAATCGGAGTGTCTCTTCCAATTGGAACTGATCCTTTGGGGACTCTCCAACTTAAAAGTACAAAGCCTTAAAAATGCTACACGTAAAGCAGAATTTGCCTTCACAGAAGAAGAACAATTGTTACTCGAGACTGGATTCGTACATCATAATGAATGGTTATCTTGGGTTAGATATAGTACCCGAGAGGCACATCGTGAGAACTGTGTTTCTTGTGCTGAAGGTAAACAGCAACTAGTGACAGTCCCATTGATGCAAGCTGAAGGTAATCTGACGTGTCTGTTAAAGTTATTCTTCAACAAAACCGAAGATAAATGCAAAGATGAAACCCAGCGTTTTCCAGTCATAAGCAAAGTTGAGAAACCGCCTACAGCAATCTCTTATCCAGGTTCGTATATGTGCATTTCCAGAGATGGCACAGGAAAGAATTATGGCAATATGGGACAGAATTATTGCAATGTTACTGTGAATGGCAATGGAAATCCATTTCTGGAAAACCAAACTCATAGTTTAGCAGACATTTGGTGGTTATGTGGAGACAACAAACTCAGATCAAGGCTTATGATTCGCACTTGCAAAGTTAATTCTGCCATTCTACATTTTCCCAGTTCCAGCAAGCAATTTCGTAAGAGAACCTGAAATAAAGCCGAGGTGGTTGAATAAGAGAAAAAGAGAGGCACCGAAGCAATCCTTCGATAGCAGTGTCTACATCGATAGCATTGGCGTACCAAGAGGCGTGCCTGATGAATACAAAGCAATAAACCAAATAGCAGCTGGTTTTGAATCCATCTTTGTCTGGATTCATACTAGCAAAAGCAACACTTCCACGAAGAAACTATTAAAACACACCACTGAAACAGTTGTGAGAATCCAACAAAGGTTGAAATTACTGAACAGACAGGTCAATGACCATTCAAAAAACACCAGAATACCATATCTGAAGAAGTCTGCTTAAGAAGCAGACGAAAAGCGCTTCAAGGAATATTCAATAAATCTGTGGTTCTATTTTAGCTATCCGTTTCAGCCTGGTGTTTTTTGAATGGTCATTGACCTGTCTGTTCAGTGATTTCAACCTTTGTCTGGATTCAACCCAATAAGAATGTAGACTGGATCAACTACATTTACTATAACCAGCAGCGTTTTGTGAACTATACCAAAGATGCATTAAAAGGTATTGCTGAACAACTGGAGGCCACTTCGCAGGTGGCATGGCAGAATCGAATTGCGTTGGATATGCTCCTGGCCAAAGAATGAGGAGTTTGCAGGATGTTTGGGACTTTCTGTTGTACATATATTCCGAATAACACTGCCCCTGATGGGAGCATCACTCGAGCTTTGAAAGGTTTGGAGATGTTATCCGAAGAATTGGCAGAGAACTCTAGGGTAAATAATCCCTTTACAGACTTTCTACAAGCGTGGTTTGGAAAATGGAGTCATCTCATCAGCAGTTTCCTGGTGTCCGTCGGAGTCGCTGTGGCTATCGTGGTGGTATGTGGTTGCTGTTGTATACCCTGTATCAGAGGTCTTCTACAAAGACTGGTTGATACTGCTGTTACGAAGACGATGTACCAGCAGTTGCAACAGACTGGTGAAAGTGAATACATTGAAATGTGACTTTTGCAAATGTTTTGAAGTTTAAAAGTTTGTCTTGCAAATGAAGTAATGTATGCAAAGAAAAGCTTAAGCTTTTACCATATATTGCTGAAATAAAAAGACAAATAAAAGTGTTTTGAGGGGGGAAATGTTAAGAGAAAAAGTTTTAAAACACATTATTATTATTTGTCTCTTTCTCCCATCTAGCAAAATGAATATGCTATTTGCTGAAGTGTTGGTAAGAAAAGGTCCTTGAACCATGTTTATTAAAGATGGGCTTTATCTATGATAGATGTAGTTTGCTTATGAACTTGAATAACACCTGTTTTCTATACTTCTGAATACTGAGGCAGGCTCTGGAAGATTCCAGCTACCACTGTGGTTTTGAGGTAAACATTCTACACTAGCTGTGGTTTTGAAGTAAAACATTCTTTTCTGAGGTAAATTGTGATCCTAGATGCTTTTCATAGCCAACTGTCAACTGTCAGCTTTTCATAGCCAACTGTCAAATGTAACAAAAGCTATTTTGGCTAGTAACAGGAAAGTATAAAAGTTTATGTCAGTAACCAAGCTGATCAGATTGAGATCATCTTGGCCAACATGTTGCTGTAATCTGGTTGGCAGTTAATAAAGGACATTTTCATCACCTGAGGCAGATGTGACTCACTTGAATTTTTTCTTCTGACAGCCCTCAGGGTTTTATCCCTGGACCACCTTATGATGGAGACAGGAAGAATCAGAAAAAGAGATCTGTGTCATAGGGTTTACCTCATAATGAACTATAAAAAAATGCCAAGAGTCTGAAAACAACAAGACACAAATACAAGCAAGGTCTTCTGCCTCTTGCTGAAAATGACAAACAGCTGACAACCTTTACAGTGTACCTTAAGACCATACCTATCACCTGTCCAAAGTTTTGTAGAATGGCCAGATTTTTGGGTTATACCATTGGTCTGCTCTTCATAAAATTTGTGGTTTTCTGGCAAATAACTGTGAACTGAATTCACTAAATCAATACAGACAATTGAGTTTCAGACTTCTGATCCTTCACAAGATGCATTTTAATACAATCCTATAATTCTATCAATTTTCAAGGTTTATAAGAGCAATATTTAAAATATGTTCCTGATTGTAGGGCTTTGTCCCCCCCCCATTATTTTTGGCTTTGTCCATACTTTTAGAGCAAAGAGGCTTAGAGGTATAATTGAGAGTAGTAAGTGTCTTACGGGTTTCAGAATGCCCAACAAGTGAAAACAATTTCTCATTCATGATGTATTCAGGGAACCTGAAGGCAGGTAAACTGAGATTTTAGTTATAAGCCTCATCTGCTTCTGAGTTAGGAATGATCCTGAATGACATCATATTGTTGTAAAAGGTGAAGGTATGGCTGTTCAGACATAAGTACCTGCATTTATGAAAGTCAGAAAGCTGAAGTAACAAGTAAATGGAAAAAAAGATTTCCAGAGCAGGAACTTAAGATCACATGAGGTTGCAGGCTTGACTACAGACACTTTTTCCAGCATAAAGCACAAGGCAAGAAGACATGGATCTTAAATAGGAGGAGGCAACCTCTTTACCCAGGAAAGGCATGACATGCTACAGAACAGGTTAAATAGAACAGCACCATCCCTACATAAATTCAATTTGAAAACAGCAAAATAGCTGAGCCTGAAAAATTCAAAGCAAAAACTGCCATGGACATTTGAAGACACTGAGATTGCAGAAAGTAGTCCCACTGGAGAACTGAGTTTATTACTCAGGCTAAACTTGTCAAAGGTGTGCTTCAATGCTTGCTTCAGGCTAATTACTTTCCTGGAGATATTGAGCAGTCTTATGATAGAGGCTGAATGAGAGGGCACATGTAAATGCTCAAGAAGACTGGGAAGAGAAATAGCTCTCCGGAGGCACATTAGCTATTTTCATACCACACTTTGGAATAAGATGCACTGGACAGGTACAGACAGACTAGAAACAGAGGAGGAACATGTCGACAGCTTATTCAAGAACTGGTTGGGACTTTCAAATACACCTCAGAAAAAGTCATATTCATGTATTGTGCTGCCCCAGAAGCCAGTGAAAACAGCAACTTGCCAACTTAGTCCTCAGAGGTATCACTACACAATGCTACATTGCTTAATAAACTATGCTTTAGTTCAACAAAAGGAAATACAAAAAAATTAACTAGATTCATAGTAATTTTATATAACCAGCACATTACCATTAAATGCTTATCCTCTGCACCAAAAAGGAATTGGATTTATTTTTACTTTGTGCATCCAGGATAATATTATAAAATGTTTAAAATATTTTCTATATGCCCAATTTGGTCTGTGATACTGGTAGAGTTTGACTCTACTGTAGGATCTACATCCTCAAGTGCGGCCTATTCTGTGCACTGTGTCTCAATACTAGAGAACCACAGTCACACAAGGACACCACAGTAGCAAACTTCAATCAAACTTGCTGAATTAGATAATGGCAACCAACCTGACTAGTTACGGAGTTCTGAGCTCCAGAGATGACATTATACACTAACATTACGTAGTCAGAAGTGCACTGAGTTTCAATTTCTTTGATTAAAAAAAGGACGTGTGTGTGGGTGTTGTTGCAGCTAAATGTTCTTTCACTTTTGTCCCAGTCCAAAATCAGAGGGGTTACACTGAAAATGGCTATCTTTTGGGGTAGGGGTCAAGAGGCATTCTGTCTCTAGGTATGACAACAACTTGAAATATATGCCTGTGACCATATGTTATTTCATTTTCATCTGAATCTAATACCAGACACACACCCACAGAAGATAAATATCTTTTTATGGGGGGAGGGGCACTATTTCCAGGTATAAGTTATGTATCCAACGTATTTCTTCCTTCAAAGCACAAAAGGTAAGACTGAATTTCTTTCCTTAGTCATAACATTTTCAGGTAATCACTGGAGCAAAATACTGAAAAAATCTCCAAAATGTACCTTACAGCATGTAGAACCCCATGGCCTCTAGGGTCCTAGTGGCCTCAAATTCCCTGGCTTAGCCAGGATCTTTTCCACAGTTACTACAGTGTAGCTCTGGCTAGTTAAGGTGTGTTGATAGGATGGAGAAAACACTAAAGAATAATCCAAAGTGTGATAGACAAGAAAGAAAGAAATACGCTGGATGATATTGTGAGGTTAGGATGGGATAAACCACAGGGGTGTTGGGGGTGTGACAGGGGGACTAGTATACAGCTGGGGTGGTATAATTAAGTCCTTTGTCTAGGGCTCCATTTCACTTAATGCTGGCTCTGTTGATTACAACTGGACATCTGAGGTGTATACTGTCAAAGTGGCTAGAATGAGTAGGTGCCAAAGTAGTCTGCCAGTGAAAACTCACAGGAAGATAGTCAGTAACCTGCAGTAATATATCTTCATCCCATTCTAGTTATCCTCACCTATGCACTTGCTTCCTGCTGTCTCTCCTATGCTTTGAAGTCACCAGCCGCTACTGCAAGTAGCTTGTTACAGCTACTTGGTATGGCAAGCTATACAGCATATTACTGCCTTACACAGTAGTGTTGTGCAATGCTGTTAAGCAACACAGAGCTATGTGCTAGTCCTGAGCACAGAACTATTCAAGAAAGCAAGATAGTGACTATATGCCCTGCCTCCAAGAGTACCATGATTCACTTCTTTGAATCCTGATAAGACAGTGATGTTCAAATGTTAGCACATGAAATGCACTTATGATTATGCATAATTTCTTCTGGGGCAAGAGAAATACTTGCTCTGTATTATGCTTCATTTCACAGAAAGACTAATATTTCACAACACATACCCTGTCACACCTTACTAGCAAATTAACTTTCTGGGAATTTAACACACAGCTTTTCTTCCTAAGGTAGTGTAGACAACTATTAGAATCCTATGAATGAGATTTTTTTTTCAGTACAAAATCCTTTCTATATAAAAGACAATAAGGAAAAGAAAAGAAAGAAAACAGAAATGAGAAAAGGAAAAAAAAATGAACTAAGACACAGTTATTGTGAAAAAAATATTACCACTTTTCCAAATTAGCTGTTGAAAGTTATGCAAGTTACCAATAAACCACTCATCTCTTGTCTATCCTGTCCTAGAAAAAAGTATTTTATTGTCTTATTAAAAGTGTTAGAGAAATTCATCCCTTGAACTACCATTGTCTCCATGTAAAAATCTTGAAGTGCCACACCGTGTGGGTACTCCATCTTTTTGTTTTTGCAGTACCACTATCATGTAGTTGAAAGTCTCAGCCTTTGAGGTATCCATCTATGTTCCTTTTGCTGTGGTAGAAAGTCCAAGCACTAAACAAAAGCATGACATCCATATCTGAAAAATTGCTTTCATTCTTTTGAAATACTCCTGCCTGCAAGCTCTTACCATGTACAGTAGTTAAAATGCAGAGAGCAATGATGGCGTTGGTAATACCACATGTCGATTTAGCCACACAGGACAGAATTGTGAAAGGATTCAGGAGGTAACTGAAAGTAAAAAAAATATACAAAAGTTAAACTAATAATAAACAGCCATCTAAGTATAATTATATATATTTTAAAATAACAGCACTATTAGCATGTTACTATTACTTATAGTCAAAGTAAAGTGAACCTTTTCCTAGAAATCAGAACGCGTGATGCAACAAGTTTCTTCTCTTCCTTCCAGAACACCATTAAATGGGTAAACTTCATCTGAAGTGTTTCGAATTTGAGAAGAAATATAATAAAAGTCACAGATAAATGAAGTGTGAATCTGAAGTACTGTAGCAATAGTCAGTAAAATATGTAAAGCTTCAGAGTTCAATGCAACTAGTTTATTTTTATCTATTTATTTAATGCTTGTTATCTAGGCAAGTGAACAGGTCCCTGGACCGTTTTTAGACATAACCCAGACCTAGGGTTGCCAGCTTTACAAATGCCCAAAGTGGGACATTTTGGTACAAACGTCAGATTTGGCAGGCTGAAACATACCCATGGGCCAGTACAAAGGACAGAACTTCACTTCTTTGACTAAATAAAAGCTTATTCTTGTAGCATTTTAGTTGCATATTCTGTTTCTTACAACATTTAGGTGTTTCAGATACAGGACAACTGTTTTATGCAACTATTACATAAAATATAGGAAATAATTTTGTCCTAATATCTCAGGACATTTGCCATTTTAACAAGTTTTTTGCAGGACACAACTACCCAAAAAGGGACTGTCCCTTGCAACGTGGGACAGGTGGTAACCCTACCCAGACCAGAAGCACAAACAGTAGTACAATAAACTTGTTGTAGTACAATCACTGATACAGAACATTCAGTTGTCATCAGAACATTCA
The DNA here is from genome assembly GCF_019279795.1 of Protopterus annectens. Taxonomy (NCBI): domain Eukaryota; kingdom Metazoa; phylum Chordata; order Ceratodontiformes; family Protopteridae; genus Protopterus; species Protopterus annectens. Next base: position 1,259,689,276 of record NC_056746.1, read on the forward strand.
GAACAGTAAAAGGACATCCCAAATTGTCCAAGTAAAGATGGTGCAGTACAATCAATGAAAAATTACATTTAGTAAGCATCAGAACACTCAGTTGTTACCAGAACAATCAGAACACTATAATCAATGAAATGATATATTCAGTAGTCAGCAGAACAATGAGACAAACAGTACTTTATAGACAGAGTGACATAACAGCAATCAAGTAGCCAAGGTATATGTGAATGCAAAGTACATTTTATACATATTAGATTTAACCATGTACTACAATATATCCATCATGGGATCATGACCAAAAACTCTCTCCACCCTTCCTCATCTAAACCAAAGAAAACTGACAGCCTCAATCATTCAAAGGATATATAGCCTGGGATTAGGCAAAGCTTGGCCATGTTCTCCTCTCAACTGTCACTTACAAGTAATCCTTTCCTTCTACTCTTAGGTATATTATTGAATCAAAAACACACCAGCAGCATATTAGAATCATACAATGGTAGTGACATGTGTAGCTTTGAAAAATCACTTATCCTTAAAGGCCATGTTTAAACGCGCAAAACAAACTTTTCTTTTCATAACAAAAAGTGTTTGCAATGCATCTTTATGGATACCAACACTTTTCTGTATGAAAACAACTGAATTGTGCAGCCTTTAGAAAAATATAAAGTTTAAAATATTGCTTCCAACACAGAAGAGAAAACGTATTGAACCATGTTTATGGCATGAATATTCATGTGTGGGCAGGAGGTGCTTATGTCACTTTAGGTTCCAGCTCTAATTATGCTGGATTAGCATATGTAGGTAATTGTAAATTGTTTATGTGATTGCTAAACTGTTAAATTAGCAGTTTGGTGGAAAAATATTAATTCTTTTTTTGCCAAACTGTTAAGTAAGTACACAACTAATTTACAATTATTTACCTATGCTAATCCAATATAATTACAGTTGGAACCTCAGGTGATGTAATTGCTTTTTGCCCACCCATTAATATTCATGCCGTAAATGGGGCTCAGTACATTTAGTCTTCCACATTTAGAAGCAATTTTTAAAAACATTTTATTTATAAATGAGTGTGTAATTACAGTTTGTTTTTGTATAAAAAAGAGTTTACATGTATAAAAATGCATGCAAACACTAAAACAAAAGGTGGTTTTGCATCTTAAGACAAGATCTTTAATGAACCCCACACCTTTACGAAACTCTGATAGGTCAGTTTCTGGTGCTGACATCTCTATCAAGTTATAAGCAGACTAAAAACTCAGCTCTAGGACAGGAGGCTTTTTTTGGAGCACTTTCTTCTTCCCTGCATCATCTTATGTCTTAATACCCAGTGCCACACATCCATCACCAGGTCTACTGGGATCTCCTTGTGCCCCCTGGACTTGCTCTGATGTAGATGGGGCCAGCACACATCCTAAGGGCATCCTCGGGGGGGGGGGTCTAGTCAGGTCCATTCAGACAGGGGATATTCTTACCTCTGTACAACCCCCTCCCCATGTGACATTACGGTTGTGCCTGAGGGGCAGGTTTGCAAAGGGGACATGTGACGTATCTTCCCATGTCTACAGCAGTTCAGCAATGTCCATCAACCTTTCACCTCTTTTGGTCCATGCACCCTCATCGTGATGTCCCCAGCCTCCACCAGGGATCATTACAGGGAATGCCCACAGAGCTGCTCATCCCTCTCTGCTGCTCTGTTAGTCGTCTGAGCCACTGATTGAACCCAGGTCGGCTGGGCTGTAGTCAGGTGGAAATGTGGATGACAGAATCAACAAGAAAAATTACATAACACAACTTAAACAACTGTATATTTTATTTAGCATTAAAATCAGTACCTAAAAGAAGTTATATATTTCATGTTACTTTTTGAGTTGAAAAAAGGCAGCACTACTTGTTGCCTTTGCTGAAAATATAGTATCTGTTAGGGGGGGAGCACCCAGGTACATGCATTAAGGAAGACTTGCGACAGAGATCAACTTTGCACTGTGGGGTTATTTTACCACAAAAGAAAATGCTCTAGACAACAACCTTGATACCATTATCAGCAACGTTTTAATAGTCAATATAAATCTGCATGTCTAAACTATCTAAACTCCTGGATACTCCCTGGTGCATGTATCTGCTCTAGTATAACACTGGAATGGTCTATCTTATAGAAGGAGAGTTCTCTCCTAGTAAGATGACCAAACTAATCAATATCACAGAAGAGCCGCTAGCTTTGTAATGCTTGATCAATGAACCTACTAAACGAATGCAGGGTGCAGTGACAGACTTTCAACAAATTAAGGCAATCAAGGTTAACCATGAAATACAGTTTGCCATACAAGAGGTGCTCCACCAGCAGAAGGAGGAGATAGCCACGCAGCATGCAATGACATCAAAACACTCCCAGAATATATAGAACTTGCATTAACAGGCACTGCATGTACAGTCAAGTGGAAGACATAGAGAATCTTACTTGCCAGAATAACATATGGTTCATTGGATTGCCATAAAATGTCCAGGGCCAGGACCCAATGCAATCTATTAAAAAACTTCAGACACATCCCCCCTGTAAGTGAATGGGCCCAGAGGATTCTCTCCAGGCTCAAGAGTAATAACAAGCCTTGACATTTTATTATCAAATGCTTAGACCCCTCAGACACGAGAAGACATTCTTCACAAAGCCAGAGAGTTGGGTAATAACTTCAAAACTGCTGGTCATCTGCTTTGGGCTGCATCTGACTACAGCATCTCAATGTACTTAAAGCACAAAGGAATTGCACCCTATCTTTGCCATGGAAAAGAACTAGGTTATCAAGTGCAACTAAATACTCAGCTACCCTAGTGTTCACCAAGAGCAATACTCAAATTACCTTCCAGGACCCCAAAGAGGTAGAGCATTTCATTATAAAATAAAGACTGAGCTGTGAGCACTCCTAAGCAGAAGCGCCCTTACCAAATCTTCAAAGAAAGGGGACTGTACTCCAAATAGTTCTCCTGCAAAACCTCCTATCCAAAAGAAAAGCAAGGATGAACTCCGAGAAATACAGGGGGTAGTAGAGAGGACAGATGAAATTAGCCCTTTTCAGGACTTGATCCCAACTTCCTAACAAATATGACCTGCTAACATCAGACAGGGAATCATCCACATGCGAGGCAGTTGATGGGTTCTTGTTCTTGCATCCTGAAATTCAGATAAGAGACACTACTAAGGGGGCTTGAGTTGATATTGCTAGAAAAGGCAACTCTCCCTTGTGAATCGAAATTCCTTATTGTACAAAGACCTGATTGTCATTTAGCTGCCTTCATCCTGATGAATGAGTGGATGCGCTAAGCCCTAATTATCGCTGGATATAAACCCTACAGCAGGGAATGAATGAATGGACAGGCAAGCTGAAACTGCTCTCAATACTTTTTGAAGATGGGTGTCTCATATGTTTATTGTAAACTGAATGTTGTCTGTCTGTTCTCTATCGTCATTTCAATTATAATGGGAGTTCTATTTGCAGACTGTGGAGTAAATGGAGCTCAAATAGCATGCGCAAATCTCCTTCCCTCTGGTAGTGATCTGAGCAATGTAAGGTTTGTTTCTCTCTCTTTATTCTTTTTTTACTCCATGCAATCACATAAGAGAACTATGTGCAGTCTATTAGTTTAGTGAGGAGTACTATAATATTTGTCAAGAATACTTAACTTCATTAGTACCTTGTTCTTTGGTTGTATTAACCCCCTTTTTTGGTTGTATTAACCCCCCCCTTCTTTTGTAAGTTTGTAAAATCCCATATTCAAAACCAGCAGTATATCAATATGACTTACCTCGGCAGTATAGTTATGAGGAAGTGAATCTAGGTCTTCCCCTAAGGGGGTTAGCTGGAATGCCAAGAGTATGTCATCACATTGGAAAACCAAAGCAATATTCTAGCACCTAATAATAAATAACTATGATTTTATTTTGCTCCTAGAAACAAAGGTTAAAAGTGTGGCTGCCAATGCCATCTTTACCAAATAGCCAGGGCTCTGGTTTGCTTCATGTGCTAGAAATGCCAAAAGGGGAGTAGCAATCTTATTTAAGAACCACTTTAGGTGGCAGGTTATCATGGACATTTGAGACAACAGAGATAGGTGGATAGTTTTAAAGACAGACACCCCATTAAGTCCACTACTGTTAGTAATTTATTATGGACCAAACACAGATGAGGTCTCTGACTTGAGGTTTTTGGCCAAAGCAATTAATTCTTTGAAATCTTCAAGCAGGGCTATCATATTGGACACATGGATGGATTGGATCCCTTGTGGGACGGACCGGCAATTGAAACTTAGGTGGGAATTACTGGTCTTTATGCAGGACCTGGGCTTAATTGATATTTGAAGAGTTCACCATCCCCAGGTTAACAATTATATTTTTACGGGGGGGGGGGAGTCACCTGGATGTGGCTTCTTGGTAAAAGGATACTAATATTGAATGATGAACTAGAAATTAGAGCCACTGGCCTTTCAGACCATGCCAAGGACATAACAGAACTTCATCCTCAGCCACATTATCACCCTTTTAGACAATGAAATGTTGATCCTTTATTGTTAAAAATGATAAGTTTGTGAATGCTCTCAAAAGTCAGAGCCTGAAGTTTTTAAGTTATGAACAAACCGGGGAGGCTTAATGGCCATGTGGTAAGATCTTAAAGACTCATACCAGAATTGGTCCCGGAACTTTGTAAGAACAAGAAAAGAACAATCTAGAAGGGACAGGGTGGTACTGAAGAAGGACATAAAAAAAAGAAGGCATTCAAAACGAGAAATGTTTAGACAAAAGAATGGCACATTACCTACATTTATTAAAAGAGAAACAAAGAAGACTTCTACATAATGAAATCCAAACCAAGAGGGACATATACAGGTTATTTTTCTGGGCAAAGGGGATAATATTGAGTAAAATCTTAGCATTCAGGTGCAGGGAAAAACATAGGGAAGTTGCAATCAATGGCTTGTGAACTGCAACAGGCAAAGTAGTGGTGTGTCCTAAGGATATAACCAGTACTTTAACCGAGTTGTATCAGGAAGATGTTCAGTCCTCAGGCTTTCCTGGCTACATGCCAGGAAATTTGAGGGTGTGGTGTTTCCTGTTATACCAGAAGAAATCATTGACAAGTTAGCGGGAAATATTACTGGGACAGAAATAAAACATGCTATAGATTCTCCTCCTCTAGGGAAATCTTGTCTGGATGGCCTAACTGCAGATTTCTATCACACCTTTAGGCCCACTGCAACAATTTTATGGCCAAGTTATGAAACAAAACCAAATTCCAATGGAGGTAATTCGGACCAAAGTAATTATGCTCCACAAGCCATCACAGGAGCAGCTCAACCCGGGGAATTATAGGCTCATTTAATTTCTTCCAACAGACTTGAAGGAATTTTCCAAAATTCTAGCTAGAAGAGTTAAAGCAATTGCATCTCACCTTACTGGGGAAAATCACCAAGGATTTCTCAAAGGGTGAGCAGGCAGCCCAGACCTGATTCGCTCTTGGCTCAATATACAAGCATCTTGTGGCAAGTGTGATTACAATGCTGCAGTTGTGTTATTATACTTCGTTAAAGCATTTCATTCCATTACTTGGGGAATGTTTATGGTTCTCTATGGATAAGATGGGCCTTCCAAAACCATATACTGAATGGTGCAAACTTCTGTATACTACTCCTACAGCCCAAGCGTTTTCAAATGGCATACAGTTCTCTCTCTTTGAAATACAGTGTGGCACCAGTTAATGATGCCCCCTCTCCCCTTTGTTGTTTACTTTAGCCATGCATGTGAAACTATGACCCTATGATTCCAACCTACAAGAGCATCTTAACCACATTAAGATTAACATACAGGGGGTGTCTATACCTCTCAAAACATAGTTTGCAGACGACTGTAAGGTGTGGATCAGAAACTCGAGGAGCAGGTAAAACCAGTACTGACCCTGCTTTAATGCTTATCTAAAGTAACAGGAATCAGTCAATGTAGCAATCTTCCCACTTGGTAACCCAGGCCTGAAAGCTCATACAGCTGCTCTACTGCTACCAAGTACTTGGGGATCGGCATTACTTTTTACCAGAGCAATCCTGCTGACAAATACTAAAAGAGATGTTCAGTATGTCCAGAAAATACTGACCATGATGTCCATGAAAAAGATGCTCTTTTTCAATAAGATTCAAGCATCAAAGTGGTTGTCCTGCCTAACATCCTATTCACTCTTCGACGCTTACTTCTTGGCACACTGTCTAATTTTTTTGCAGCACTGCCAGACATAGATAAGGCACTTTTTATGGCAAAATAACCCATGGTGAGTGCAGTTTAATGGACTGCTAGATGCATTTTCAATAAACATGTGTTTGAAAGGAAGAGAAGTTTACTGTTGCCAAGGCTAAGTCTTGAGTGTTTTGCTTTGTTTTGTTCATCAAATGACTGCGTTTTTGGTGTAAAATTTTTAATAAAAGTTTTAAATTAAATCCAACTCTCTGTAATCATTGCAAAATGTTAAGAATAAAATAGTATGCACACCAACAGGTTTAAATAGTTTTTTTTATGGTAACTGGGAGAAACAGCCAAGTAATGGGATACTGTAATGGCTGTGTGTGTGTGTGTGTGTGGGGGGGGGGGGGGGTACTTGAATGTAAAGTTGCTGGGAAGACTGGTGCTCACATACAAAGACAGGATGGGTCTCTTATTCTTCCCCTTATCTCTTTATACTGCGTATACCCCCATGACATACAACCTCTCTATATGTTTAGCATTTAAATCAGTACTTTTTGGTGCAGCGGTAGCGTTATCGCCTCGCAGCAAGAGGTTCTCCCGTTCGATTCTCGGCTGGAGTGCCTTCTGTGTGGAGTCTGCATGTCCTCCCCGTGGTAGAGTGGCGTTCGAAAGACATGTGTGAATGGGCATGCCTTCGTTGAAGGTTGGGCTGGCACCTCGGCACTGTAAAAATCTACTGCCAATCATTAGCGGACCGTAGTTTCGCTGTGGCAACCCCTAACTGAGAAAAGCCGAAAGAAGAACAAACCCTTCCTTACCCATATCTATTTTATACTGTTAAGATACTCTTAATCATATAAATTCATCCTCATTCACATCAACATTAAGTCATCCTCATTCATATCAATATACCCCATACCTATACTCAAACACTCACACATCTCAAAATCACCAGTAAACTTGCAGACTAAACAATCTATCATTCTTTCATTATTGTCTTTTCCCAAATAAACTTTCCATACTTCCTATCAACTGCAATTCTCATTTTCTAAACTTCAAACCCCACTAATTCTCACATTTCAGAATCATGTTTCTCCTACATTTCCTCACACTAGTACCTCTTCTCCTACTTGCACACAACATTCTACCAACATCTGTTACCTTCACAGTTGCAACAAAACTCTTACATTGTGTCCTCAAAGCAAAATACTCTTAAACCTCATCTCCCAATAATACCCTATTTATACCATCATTCATGCAACCTACTGTTCAAGAACAATTATCCAAAGCAACAGCCATTTACTCACAAATTGGGTATTAATCATAAAATCAAGCAAAATGCCACTACCCGTACCATCATATCTTCATATCCTTAACACTTGGTGGTGACATTTACCCAAACCCAAGTCCAGCTCAGCATATTCAAGCACCAGACAGCATATCCCCATCAGCTCCTTTATTGTTACCATCTCACCCACACTCCCACCCTGGTCTTCATATATACCACATCAACTTGCATAACAAACTTCCTGAAGTGCACGCATGGATAGCGCTACACACTCCAGACATCTTAGCTCACACAGAAACCTGGCTCCACCAGGAATCAAAAAATGAAGAGACAGCCCCACCAGACTATAACATTATCAGATTAGAAAGAGACAAGAAAAAAGTTGTTGCTATTTTCCACAAAAATTAACTAGATATCTCCCATTTACCCCATATCCTGCCAACTTTCTCCAACTCAGAAATCCTACAAACAATACTAAAACTAAACACTCACAAGACAGTCGCAAAAATGGGTACATGCCCCCAGGTAACAATGCTGAAACACTGAATGACATTCTCTGCTGTACCTCTTCAAAAACTCCTCATGAAACCATAACACTGGGTGATGTTAAAATAGACTGATAAACCATACACTCTGAAAATCCATGCCCCATGGCTTTCTTAACAACTAAAAATAGTCATAAAACAAAGAGACAAAGCACAGAAGGTCTGGACAAAAAATATAACGGTCCCTACTTTAGTAGTATACTGACAATTAAGAAACCTAACATAACAACATCACCAAGGATAAGAAAGCTTATTACTCTATGCAAAACTGTTACAATGCCATAGTCACCCAATTCCCTCAGTACTGTCATTAACCACCTAGGTGACTAATCAAGCTCTTGATTTCCCTACTCAGTCAAATGACCTCCTTCAACATTTCAGTCAAATGACCTCCTTCAACATTTCTCCTTCCAACCAATTCCCACACACACCATCAAACATACCTCAGAAAATTTAAGCCGACTACAATTTCTTCTGACAGCCTACTTAGCGAGTATCTTAAAACAACACCTGAGGCTACTGCATATCCAGTTTCAATTCTAATAAATCGACCCACATCTGAAAATAAAGACCCATTGCTAAGAAAAAGATAATTATTCCACTGCACAAGGGAAGAATCAATAGGAATATTTTAAACTATACGCCGGTAGTCACTTTATCTCCCCTATTAAAAATATTAGAAAAAAGTGTTCATACGTAGCTTTTCAACTATCTAATAGATAGCCAGCTTTTGTTTTCAACCCAACACTGCTTCTTGTCCTCATCACACCACAACTACTGCTTTGATGAATTTTGTTAATACTGCGAAAGGACACAGAAATGCCAGAATCTTAGTCTCCACCATCTTTGAAGACTTATCAAAAGTTTTTAATACAATCTTCCACCACTGTTACACAAACTCTCATCCTTCGGGTTCATCAGCTCTTCCATATAATGATTTCACAGCTACCTCTCAAACAGAGCACATGCAGTAAATAGAAAAATGATTTCTCCATCTTCTTGCCTGTAACTACTGGTGTCCCACAAGGATTTATACTAGGCCCCTTGCTTTTTAACATATCATCTACACTGCTACAAAAAATGCTGCCAAAGTTCAGTACTCTAATAACTCAACCATAATCTACCAAATCATTTTCTAAACTTCAAGACCCTACTCATCAAGCCTTCTTATCAAATGAAACTTGACTAAATAATTCACAAGTACTACTAAACCCTTAAAAAGAATTACTGTTCTTCACCTGAAGCATCATGTCCTCCCAGCGGTCGAGTGGCGTTCGAAAGACATGCGTAAATGGGCGTGCCCTCGTTGAAGGTTGGGCATTGGGCTGGCACCGTAAAAATCTACTGCCAATCATTAGCGGACCGGAGTTCCGCTGTGGCGACCCCTAACCGGGAAAAAGCCAAAAGAAGAACCTGAAACATCTTTCTACTAAAAGAATATTCATCTCTGCCAACAATACCATGATAAAACAAGTAAACTACGCAAAATTAGTGGGTGTAATCCTAGATGAGCAGTTGAAATTTGACCACTACGGATCACAAAGATTAAAAATCATAAAAAATAGGTACATTTTACAGAGTAAAAACCCACCTCACTGGCATTACCAGATGACGTATAGGCTCTACTTTCTTACAGCTATCTCTCCTCTATGCTGCCCCATCTTTGCTAACCTTTATGTATAACAACTGTCCAAACATGAACAATGTTATAATACAACAGCCAAATTTGCAGTAAACTATAACAGAACATACCACTGCCAAACCCTTAGAGCTATCACATTACAAAGCTATTTCTTGGCTAACTAGAATACACAGACCTCTCTACAAGCCAGAAATTGGTCAGCCCTTAACAACTTAATAGAACACAACTTTACAGTCCAGAGAAAAATCATTAATCACTACAACCAAATCATCTAACACTGCAGGTGATGCTCTACATCCAAATAGTGTAGCTAAACTATGGAACCACTTACCCACTACCACAGAAATCCATTCAGAATGAAAACTCATCTGAAAAAGAACTACAACTTCATTTATCAAAGTCAGTGGATCTGCTCCTGTACATCTCTGGGATAATGCCACTGGTACCTTCAGCTTGCCACACTGTCAAACCATTTGTCTTCATTCAGACGTCTATGCCTCACAACCAGTCCTCACCAATACCCAAACATCTTTACTAGTATCTCCCAGCCATGTACACAGTTTTGTGACATTGTTCACCCCATCTCTATACTTCTAGCATAAACCTTATGTTAGCAACATATGTATAATTATCTATGAACATGCTTTATACCCCACCTCTTAACTACAATATTAACATTTTCTGCCCTACCTAGAACCTTCCGTCCCTCATTTCTTTGAATTTTTGAGCACTAATCACATGATCTATTATCTATTTAAGAAACCCATTAATACATCTCTTCATCTACTAATGCAGAAGTATTGTTTATGCCTTTATTTCATATGTGATCTGATTAGAAAATTAATGTGTAATTGCTAACATATATTACTTAATGTCTGCTCAAGTATATTACTGAATGTTTGTTTAAACATGTTTGTAATACACTGGAGCTTTTCTCCCCAGGCCTCCACTGAAAAGAGTTTTTTTGACTAAACCCAGTCAGACAAACCCAGTAAATAAAAGCAAAATAAAATAAATAAATGGGAACAAGAAGTCTGCCATTTAGAGAGATGATTAAACACTGGTGCGCATTACAGGTGACTTAGTTGGATAAATCTGAGGATTGTGTTCTCTGTCCTCTGCAGGGTTCTCTCGTTTAGTACTGACTGTAGGGTAATGACTGGAAAGAAGCACTTTAGTCTAGTAAGCAATATATTTATAGTTATATATCTTGACTGGCTTTCTAAGTTAGAAGTTGTGAGATTTCGTATGTGACTTTAGGCTGGAAGAGAACTTTATGGGATTGTCCTTTGGCATGTAGCAGATAGGATATACAGGGGTTAAGTATATTATTCCCAGGTATTTATGCCATGCGATGATAGGGTAACAGATACCAGGTGGGGTGGTCTTGGCAAATCTTTTATTGATATCAAACAGCACAACTGTTAATTTGCTTATATTGTCAGGTTGCTGGTCCTTAACAAATTTCATAAGTGTTCAGAAACATTCCAAAGGGCCTTGATTATTTTTGCTGATGAGGGTTTGCTTTAGATCTATGTCTTCATGGTAATCACTTGATATAATACAGGTTTCAGGGTAAGTCACTGATAAAAAGGGAGAACAGCAAAAAAATTATGGAGCCTTGAGGGATGCCAGAATAGGTTTCTCCAGTTAGAAACAGCTGGGAGCTAAATTTGATTGTGATGGTTCTGTTACTTAAGAAGCTACTGAGCCTGGAACATACTTCATCAGATAATTCACAAGTTTTTAATTTAGTGAGGAGAACACCATGATCTACACATTCAAAGGCATTTTTCAGATCTACAGACATGACACCAGTATGTTTGCCATCTTCCCTGTTATAGCAGATATTGTTGGTGAATGAAAAGATGGTGATAGTGGTGCTGTATTTGGGCCTAGACCTGTGCTGATGGCATATTTGGGCCTAAACTTTTTTGCCTATCAGAAAGGATGTCATACGTCATTAAGGATTTTAGTATTTGGTTATATATTACTGTTTCTAGCAGCTTAGTGATTGGGTCCATATTTCTTATGGGAAAACAGTCACTCACTAACTTAGTGGTGGGACCTCAGAAACAGGAATGATATCAGTGTGTTGGACTAATGTGGAAATTATCTTTAATGTTAGAGTGAGGGTAAAGATGTGTGCAAGTGGGGAAGACCGAGACTGGGAACCCAGGCAAGTTGTGTATAGGTTACTGTTGTAATGGTTGGGAGTTTAAAGAGCAACTCCTTGATTTAATTTTTTGTTATAGTTTCTAAACAAACTTAAGGGTAGTACATGGAAGTGCGTAGTGTGTCTAAGTGATTGTGTTCATTCAGGGTCTGCAGTAATTTGACTTAGCTGACTTTATATATAATCAAGCTGATTTTTGCAGGGTCCTATATATGTTATCTACTTCATAGTCCATGGGATTCCTTTTTTCCACGCCAAATCTTTATTTTTGTTTTGCTGAGCTATTCTGCGGTAAGCTAAGGAATTTTAGCAACTATTAGAGAATCGTTTTAAAGTTTTTAATGTGACACTTCTGTGACTTGAAATGAAAGTCCACTTGTGTTCTCTCTTCAGTCTTTAATCATCTTGTCTTTTTCATCTAACACCATTTTACTAAATTAACACACTTTTTGCATGCCTTATTTTCCCTTGATAATGAGAGAACTGTCTGCAGTAAACATCTTACTCCTAAGTATTCTATGTTTAAGCACTTAATTCTAGCTAAAAGAGCTACTAGCTAATTGGAATTAACTATCAGCAGGTACGTGTCATTTAAATAACTAAACGCTCAAAGAATATTTAAAAATAGAACAGTAATATCAAGTTAAAATTGTATATCTATGACAAATTCAAACCCCACATCAGTCATACTTGCTAGTAACACGCTCAACAGATTGACTCTAATTAAAATAATACTGTAAAATAATCCTGAAAATTGCTTCTAATATAAACCACTTTACCCCTGCACTCAATGGTGACTAATCCAGTTTTAGCGTGTTCTAACATTCCATATTTACAGAGTACTCCAACAGCAACACTAAACCATTCACAATAAGAAAAGTTACCTGGTTATATCACTTGTTTCTAATAATTCCCAAAATGTAACCAACTAATTCTCCTTGTAAGGAACCTTCCTTTGCATAATAGTCATAACATCTACTATCGCTCACGAAAACAACTCATTATGAATGGCTACAGAAATTAATGCCTCTAAAAAGCCTACAATAACATATTAAACATAACTTACCACACAGCTCAGAACAGAATAGATATTTCACATATTAATAGTACTAACTCCTTTCCATTCCACTACATCCAATCACACTTAGAACAGTTCCTTCTAAGCATTATTCCTTCACCTCCTTCATTGACTATGGCATCCACCCTCATTAAATTAACACTATTTGCTACATTCTTTCTATCCCATCCACTACGCAGGTCCCACCTAAACATTGCATTCCAACACCACAAAACAATTACACCATAGCTTTTTCAGGAATAAACCATCATTCTACAAGTATGCAAATACATATTCCTCAAAAGCAAATCTCAGATACCATCTTAAACAACCTAACTACCATTCCCTCCTGCATCTTCTCCCAGCCGCTCTCCCTCCAATTAAAAGAAAAAGCCTTCAGATCTCTGTCGATCATCAAATCTTTAACATTTACAAAAGTGACATTGCCACTCAATGCTCTATTAATACATTCCTTCACAGAAATAAATGGCACCACCTTTAGAACTCACCACTGTCTTAACCTAAAACAACTGGGATGGCTAGAACTGCATAACCAACTACTTTATCAACAAATTGTTATCATCCAAAAGATCCTTTACCACCCTAAAAATTCCCCTATCCTGACTAATCTGATTTCACCCTACAAAAATCTTGCTATACTACGCTCAGCTAATAAGCTTCTAGTTTCCACTATTAAATCAAATAACAAGGCTGGAGACTCACTTTTCGCCAACACAGTAGGGAAAATCTGGAACCAGCTTCCTACTGAACTTTCCTCCCTTGCTTCCACTATTCTTTTTAAAAAGCATCTGAAAGAATATCTTACAACTCACTGGCTGTATCCCTGCTCTAACCCGGACTGATATCTCTTTCACCTCCTGCTCTCTCTATACTTCTCTACTCTACTGTTTTATCTCACCTATCTGTAGTACTACAAAAAAAAAAATTTCTTTAATTTCATGTTTTTTGTTCTCTGTATTTAATCTTGTAAAACATTTGTTCTTACCTATCTAGCTAATGTACTCTGTAGCTAATGTACTGTAATCCACTTGACTATTACTATACATTGTATTTTTTGTCACTGCTGATGGTTGGAGCTTTTCTGAAAATGGACATATATCCAGTTAGACTAGCCCGGTCAACAAATATAAAATAATAAATAAATAAATAGTGTATCCTGACTACACACTGTGCCAAAACTTTTTATTAGTCAAATAAAAAGCATTACTAAATACAGGGAGCATAAGAAACAAGACAGAACAATTAGATAACTTTCTAACCTATTACAACACATAGTTGGCATTACAGAATCATAGCTAAAAACTTGATGTTCCACCTGTGCTAACACATACCCTGAGCACAAACAACAGCAGACTAGGAACTAGCAGGGGAGGTGGAACCCTAATTCTTGCAAAAAACAATTTCAAAGCCAACCTCCTTGTCCAATATAAATTCGATAATGACCACAATCCTAGCTGGCAGGACATAAATCTGCAATTCAGCAAATCCAGTACTCTAGACCTTAAATTAAACTACCTTCTCCCCAATACCTTTAAATTCAATGAAGTGCTACACCACACAAAACAGATTCCATCATTCCCAGTGACTTTATCCTAAACCTGCTCATGTCTTCCAGTGTAATGATAGATCCATGTTGTCTTATTTCATTTAGATCAACCTGCGGGTTATCAGATTTGACTTGGATCTGACACCAGCCATCTCAGAATCTTAAGTCCAACAGTTCCACCTACTCTACCCACAATACCCTGCTCTAATACTCTCTCCTCAGATCAAGTTTGTCCATGACAACCCCCTGAAACAATATCAAATCTAAACAATATCCTAATAAAACAGGCAGGGAAAAGGAGAGGGCAACAGAAAAACAACTCCTAAATGCCAGCTAAGAAACCTGGCCTGCAAGGCAATATGGAAGCACTTCCCTCAACAGTGATTATTTGGAGGTGGTATGGAAGGAGGTATGGTTGAGCCAGACAGAAAAAGACAGCATATCTATCATTATAGTAGGAACATAACTTTCGTATTCAGTGTTGTCTTTTCCTTTGTGTCTCAACCTGTGGGACAGAGTCCCCAGCTAGAAACACCCCCAGGTGGCTCTACGAGAACATTCCTTATAGTAGTGGAATCAAAGGAAACTCTTGACCTAGACTGAACATCCAGTTTGTAATGGGACACAAAAGTGTGAGCATTAGACCATGTAGCTGTCGCACAAACATCATCATCAGTAGCCTGTGAGGAAAAAGGTCACTTGTGTAGCCACTGCTCTAATGAAATTACCTCTAGGCTTGGCAGGCAAAGAAATTCCCTTCAGAAAGTACAAAAACGAAATATAATCAAAAAGCTATTTGAAAAGGGTCACCCTGAATACAGGCTTACCCAGCCTTGAGTTTGAAAAGGATACAAAAAGCTGGACAGATTTTCTAAAACCTTTGGTTACAGCCATATAGAATCTGAGTTGACTACACACATCCAAACAATGAAGCAAATATATTCTCCCTTGTTACTGAAATTTGGAAAGAACACTTGTAAGTGAATGGGTTGTATCAAGGAAGACTCCAAAGCCACCTTGGGAAAAAAAGGAAGGGCATGTCATCAAGGTAACTATGTTGTTATGAAAAATCAACTAAGGAGATGCAAAGGACAATGCTTGGAGTTCAGATCCTCTTCTGGCCAAAGAAACAGCCACCAGAAGGACAATCTTCCATGACAACAAATTTACGGATACCACGGGTGAAGGTTTAAATGGGAGGGGACAAAGCAAGAAGTTGCAGTATCACAGGAAGATCCCAAGAAGGCACTGGATCCTAAACAAATAGGCTTTAGAGAGCTTAAGAGCCACCAGAGGGGTACAATCTCTGCTGATATGAAAGTAAGACATGGCAGCCAGTTGCACTTTAATTGTGGAATAAAGAATGCCAGAATAAAAACTACAACAGCTAAGAAGTCTGGAATTGCACCCAAGGGTGCTGAAAAGGGATCCAAGAAACTCAGACAGAAAAAGCCTTCCACTCACTGGAGTAAACCTTCCTAGTGAAAAGTTTTGGGGATGACAAAAGGAAGTGAATGACTCACTTGCACAGCTTGGAATTCCTGGCCATTACCAGAAGTGCAGAAACTATGGGGTTAATCTGAAGGAGTGAAAGGTTTGGATGGGGTAATCCTGAAGGATGAGAAATTAGCACCCAGAGAAGATAAAGCAGATGAGGCCAAAACTAGGGATACCAGACTTGCTGGGGTCAGAATGGGACAATAAGAATTACTGTCATTCTGCAAAAGATTGCTTTCTGAAGAAGAAACTTGATTATCAAGGGTGTCAGGCAGCAGTCGTAAAGATAACTCGGGTGCCAAGCATACAAAAAAGTATTCCTTGGTGGCTGTCCCTCGAGAGGGGATCAGGGCATAAAAGCTGCTGCGCTTTTTGTTGTACAGACAAGCGAAAAGATTGCAGTATGGAGTGCCCCAGTGGCTGAAAAATTGGGTAGTTACATCTGGATTCAGGGACCACTCATGATCCTGAAAGATGTTCCTGCTCAAAATGTCCGCCAAAATGTTGGATTTCCTGGGAGTGTGTGTTGCAAGCAGAAACTGCTGACAGGACATCACCCATTGCCAAATCCTCATGGTCTCTTGACACAGGGTAGAGGAATGAGTTCCTCTTTGCATGTTCGGATACCAAACCACTGACGTGTTGTCCATTTGGATGGCAATTACACTCTTGGGGAGAAGGTCCTGAAAGGCCTGCAACACTAGATGGACTGCCCACATCTCCAAAACACTAATGCGAAGATTGGTCTTGTACCTCAACTAGGTACCTTGGACAGTCTTCCCTTTGAAATGCTCCACTACACCTCCCCAGAAGGGAAGCATCCATCCTAACCATGGCCTGGGAATCGGGAAGAACAAAAGGTTGCCCTGCCATGACAAGCAGTGACTCCAACCACCAGTAATGTGGCAGTAATAGATGTTTATCAAAGCTACTAGAAGCTCCACAGGCTGCATTAGATAAGATGAGAGAACTGCTAGAGTCCAGAGTTCATTGTAAAATTCTCATGAGGAATCTTAGTAGATGGAGGAAAGAGACGGTGATATATGCCCAAGGAAATGGAGTACTAAAGCTGCAGAGGGTTTATGAGCCTGAAGAACGTGAAAAGCCTGTAGACGAAGGGAAGTCAGTCTTGACAACAGTAGCTTGGTTATCTGAGTGACTGCATCTAACCAGCAATCAATAAATATCAACATTTGCACTGGTTCTGGTCTGGACTTCTCCTAATTCAGAGTTATTCCTAAGGACAGATACAAGTACTGCCTTCTGATCATATGCAACACTTACAAGTAAAACCTGAACTCTCTACAAACATCTAGCAATATAAGCAGGTTCATTATTCTTTCCCTCCAAAAAGAGCTCCAGTCTAATGTTCTAGCAAAGGCAAAATGGCTTAAAGTAAAACAAGGATGTACTATTGTTTTCTACATGGGGTCAAAGTGTCCTACTAACTGTCAACACCTCTCCTGATTCAGTGCCACTCTGTAAACTTCTTTGACAGTCATGCCTATCTGTTGCAGGTCTTCTTTCACGCAATCAATCCACTCATCTCTTGGTTGAGCATCCTTAGTACCACTTGTCTTTTTTTGGCCTGTCCCAAATCTTTTTTCAACAAATCATCTTCTGCTTTTTTGTACATGCCCAAATCACCATAATCTGTTCTCTTTTAACTTCTTTGCAGTTTGAGCAATACTGGCTTCAGCTGTGATGTCATTAATTCAGCTATCCCACAATGTGCATCCTGCTACCTAACTCTGGCACTTTATCTCCTTCACTACATCTACCTTCCATAATTTTCACCTCCACCTTCCACTATTGCTCTGTCTTCACTGCCCAGAGTTCTGTACCATACAGTAGTACTGATCTCACCACTGTTTTGTACACCTTACGTTTCAGCTTCTTTGGCATTCTTCTGTCACACACTACACCCGATACTCTCTGCCAGTTGGCTGTAGCACCTCTGATTCTAACTTTGACCTTCTCATTTGGACTTCCCCTCTCCTCATCTACTCAGTCACCCTAAACATCTCTAAACATCACTAAAAGTAACTATAAAGTAGGAACAAAAATAGAAAAAAAGAGTATATCTCATAAAAATGACATATAAACAGTAGCAGCAAATATACATAGCTATAAATATAGGAAATGCAAATGGTAAACACATCCAAATAAGCATATATAAAAACGTATAAATACATATATAAAGAAGCATACATAAAAGGAAGTGAATGTATGAAAAATACATAGAACATTCCTAAAAACATGTCCAAAGCAATACATATACAATAAAAAGCACCTTTCTACTGAAGTGTACATGAACTACAATCTCCTACGCATATACAAACAAAAATGTATATAAAAATGCATAAAAATGTATGAAAAATATAAACGTAGAAAATATATATATATATATATATATATATATATGTGTGTGTGTGTGTATATATATATATATATATATATATATATATATATATATATATATATATATATATATATATATAAAAAAAACAACCATGCCCATGCCAATATAAAAACATGCTGGCTGAACTAAATCTGAACCTCACTAGAGCTTCAGGGGTCTACCTAGTAAAAAGGGCTTAAGTGTAACTTTGTCATTTCAACCAAATGCTTTGTCGGCCTGCATGCTAATAATCCATTTGGTCTCCCTCTTTTCTGTCAAATTTTTAAGATTACCTAGTCTATCACTACGCTGAATAAGTTCTATAACTAGAAATAAAAACTATGGGTTGAACCATGACTAAGTATATGTTTAGCTAGAGCACTGCCTTCATCCTCCATATTGACTGTACATATATACATTATATATATATCTATATATATATATATATATATATATATTCCCTCACACGGTCTTAAAGTACAATTATATAAAAGGCAGAGCATCTCGTGCATGAAGCCAGGTATATTAGGTCTCTAGTTTTGCAATCAGCATCATACCTAAGCTTATAAACAAAATTAGTTATTGGATGAATAAACTTGTTATTGTTATACATATATGAACAATGGTTACAGCTTCTACAGGTAAAGGTACCTTGCTGCTGTGACATAACTCTCCTTACTTGACTGTGCCCATCATTATAGCATAAAAGTCTCTTCAATGACTTATTATTCTTATAAGAGAAGGTAGGGCGAATACCCACCACCTCTTGTAGCTTCTCATCTGCAGTGAGAATCTGCCAATTCTTATAGATTTTATCTCAAACAGTCTTATTCTTCGAAGCATAAGGAATTGTCACTCTACACTTATGGGTCACATCAGATTCCGCAGCAGGGGTATTAGTAAATTACTCCTTAGTATCTCTAAAATAGGGTCTACCTTTTTGCGTCCTGTCAACAAAATTGGTATCTCTTAAGTATTCACATTCCTGAGGTTTATAGCCTTTACTAGACACAATGGGTCTAAGAGGTGGGTCCTGATAATTCTTATGCATCTTGTGAAGACCCCTGATACTCAGGATATATGGTGTTTCAACTACAAAATATTTATATATTTCTGGTCCTATCAGACTAGACATAAACAATTCATATAAATCAGTATGCACATCACAAACTATTTTATTCAATCGCTCATTACTCAGTTTAACATATATGTCAGCTTCACTTAGCATGTCACTCATTTTCCTCATATAATCTGTAGCATTCATCACTACTGTAGCCCCACCTTTATCCGCGGGTCGAATAGTAATATTTTCATTATTATTTATTAATTCTAATAAAGCTCTATATTCATTACCTGTTATATTATAAAAGTTGCCATTCCTATTCATTGAAGTATTAACTTCAATAATATCTTTCTCACACACCTTCTCAAAGGCTTCTAAAAGTGGGTGTAAAGTTAGTGAGAAAGAATTAGGCTTTTTAAAACACATTACACTACTATCGTTACTTCCAAAAATTAAACTGAGCATAGCATTCCTACAGAATATTTTAATATCTGCAATAAAGTCTACATTATCAGTTCTTAAAGAGAGTATAAATGACAAACCTCTCTCTAGTAGATTAGTTTCATCAGCATTCAAAACATAATCAGAAATGTTAGCAATTAGTCCAGAGTCAGTTTTTTCCGAACTTTCTTCGTTTGTATTTTCAGATTGGATCTCCTCCGAATCCATCCTCCATTTTCTCCCTCAGCTCTGCGAACGTTGTAATGGTGGTTGCTTTTTTATAGGCAATGGAAAAAACGGAAAAGCTGACTGTTCAATATTCTAAACAACTTCCTTCACTTTCCTCCTGATGTCAACACCCTGTAAGCCAACAGTAGATGTTGTAGGGCGCTCCTGGGATGTACTTGCCACACCTTCATTAGCAGAAGATTCATCTGGTTGGCTAGATGAAATCTGCAGATCCAATCGAGATCTTGTAGTAGAGTCCATAGGCCAGGCAGAAACCTGCCCTTTCTTAAAGTCACTAAAATCTCTATGTAGTTTCTTCTTTTTCTGAAGGTGTAGTCTTTGCTCAAAAGCCACTACACTTGCTGTTAATTCCTCTACGAATGTATTTAATCTACTGAGCGATATAGCATTGCTCATTTTCTCCTGCAAGTTCATGATCACAGTTATCAGTTCACTCTCTAAAACTGCATATTGTTCAATTAGAAGTCTCGTATATCTGAAACTAGTTTCCAGGTTAAGTTTCTGGCATTTTCAAAGGAAGTCAGGATAAGCAGTGTTGTAAGTGGGCATTTTAAGGATGAGCAAACCCCTCGGCACTATTCTAAAGTTTAAGCAAGCTTCCATATGCTTGTGTTGCCAATGCACTCATTTTGATTGCAAAATGTTATTCTCAGTGTCCCGCTTCAATAGTAAAACATTTTCAGAGAGTCATAATTCTCGGCACTGACATCTGTACACACATTAGCAATACAGTTCATAAGTGGATTACCCTCAGCTCATAGCAGCTTCTGAAAAATATCAGTGCTAGCAGCAGTTCCTTTTCGGATGGGATTGTACTCGAGCTCAAGCTCAGCTCCCTTGGCCATGCTTTACCAACTCAAAGAACCACAAATAATGTAATAAAGCACACAAGGGAGTTGGTGAATTAAGCTCCTCTTAATACACAACATAGAATATAGAAGAAACCAGGAAACAAGAAATGCTCCTAGCACTCACTGGTGCAAGGCAGAGAAACTGGTCCTGAAATGGGTGCTGGCCCATTGCAGTGCACACTCACGTACACATGCAAGCCAGCCAACTCTCACAGTTTACTAAATAAAATCAGCGAGTGAGTCTGAAATATTACAAATGAATAAAAACTTGATATTTTAGTAATGTGAGTCAGAAATTTTACCACTGGATTGTGAACTTGATATTTTCCAAACTACTGAATCTTAACAGTTTCATGGTTGGCTACTAAAGATTTTTACAGCTTTTCACTACAGCAGATGTCAATCTATGCATGAAGAAATACGTTAACGTGAGAATTACTAATAAATGCTATGTTAAACATGCACAGCTTGGAGAAGGTCTATATAATTACATGCTATAGGACTATAAGTTTAGAGTCAGACTAACATTTTCATTTTTTTTTGTTTGATTTGGGGACTTAACTATCACTGAATTAAATAGAGAAATGTTTTCTTTTCTCTAGTACGGAAAAAAATTACTGGACAGCCACAGCTTAAAAATGTTGAACAACTACTCTACTGTGTGGGTTAGTGGGATAAATCCTTGATTATGCCCCAAAGTCTGAATTTGATTTGTGACTGGGGCACTGAAAGAGCTGTTAAGTGGAGGGTGGGAATAAGCAGCTTACATCTGCTCACCCAGGCTGGACAAAGGAAGTTGGTGGACCCAGACAGCCAGTTTGCTCTCGTACAAGTGAAGGCTTTCCTGCAATCAATGTCTGCAGGAGGGAAGGATGTGATCTGGTGAGCATGTGAAGCATGCACACATCAGAGGGAATGGTACAGGACACTGCTGCAGTAAAGCAGGTGCTCACATCAACCACCAGGGATGGGGGTTAGGGCCACAACAGACGCATCCCTTGTAGTTGTCTGTGTGATAGCCACACCATGGACTGCTTTCATCCTGGTGGCGTGGAATGACTGGGCAGTGGTGGTGGCTTGATGGATGGCAAGCAAATGATCCACAAAAAAAGAGAGAGGAAGAAAAATGTATGCAACTGGTTCAAATGCTTACATGAAGTATTAACATGTCAGACATGATGGTGTACAACTCTGTAAATCTGACCGCCACTTCTAACATAAATTCCCTTTAGGGAGCTCTGACCATTGTTTCTTGTTTTGTTTTTTTTTTGCAGTACTGATTCAGCAGCTACTGCAAGACATTGTTTTACATCCAGGAATTTTTTGTGAGCTGACAACTCTACCATTTGTGAATTTACTTATAGATAACACTGGGATGTATGCAAATAAATTATTCACACCCAAATAAGTTATACACTAATTTCAGTTAATTACATAATTATATAAATGGAATCTGCCTTATTACCCATTTTAACTCTTAACTGTCCAGATTTCACAGAATGTCCAGGTTTTGCCTCATATTTTTGGACTGCGTCTCATAAAAGTTGTGGTTTTCTGGCAAATCATTGAGCATTGAAGTCACTAAATAATGACAGACATTTTTGTTTAAGACTTTATAAACTTCTGAAAATGCATGCTAAAACAACACCTTTCATTCTAGCAACAATATTTTAAATCTTTACCTATTTTTGTGCCTTTGCCTCCACATTATTTTTGGCTTTGTCCAGTTTTCTTGTGCTAAGAAATTGGTAGGTATGTTAACCACAAATATACATATGATCCACTAGTCCTGGGAAAAGACCTCTGGGTGAAGTCTAAGCTACTACAGAAGTACTTTCCTACTCCCCTAAGAAAGCAAAACTAAACAAAAAGTCATGCAAATTAAACAAAATCCACTCTTACACATGGTTAAGGACAATAAAATATTAATTACGATGAAGTAAAAGAATGACTGAGGCACTGAATGGGTCATACATTCTGAAGAATCTGAACTGACCCCTTGAACAGGACAGGAATTTCTATCTAGATGTTTGGTACAACAGCCCCTGCACTTGAAATAAGTTGCTATAAATCATTTCTGATTGTAACAGGAAATGTTATGACATTAGTATGTAAATAATACTGGATCGCCAAGAGTAAAGTAATATGTAGCATGGGACCAAATACGTGCTGACATTACTATGTAAATAATACCAGATTGCCAAGAGTAAACTAATATGTAGCATGGGACCACATAAGTGCTGAAATTACTATGTAAATAATACTGGATCGCCAAGAGTAAAGTAATATGTATCATGGGACCAGATATGTGCTGACATTACTATGTAAATAATACTGGATCACCAAGAGTAAAGTAATATGTAGCATGGGACCAGATATGTCATGACATTACTATGTAAATAATACTGGATTGCCCAGAGTAAAGTAATATGTAGCATGGGACCACATATGTGCTGAAATTACTATGTAAATAATACTGGATCTCCAAGACTTAAGTAATATATAGCATAGGACCAGATATGTGCTGACATTACTATGTAAATAATACTGGATCGCCAAGAGTAAAGTAACATGTAGCATGGGACCAGATATGTGCTGACATTACTATGTAAATAATACAGGATTGCCAAGAGTAACGTAATATGTAGCATGGGACCACAGAAGCTTCCTGGGATATTTTTAAAGTTAAGCATTCCTTGAGGTATCCATTGACAATGTTTCTATGTTCATCCCCAATGGTCAGATGTTTTAATAATCTCCTTCATAAGGATGGATAAAACTGTTATCATGTAACTACCAAGCTATTAGTCTTAAAATAGGCTAAGGAGAGGCTTTAAAAGTTATTTGATTCTACTATTATATCAAACTTGTTCACATTTTTTTTTAAATTAGATTCTACCAAACATGTCCTACCCTGCCCATGCTTCACCAATCTAACACATTTTTCTAAACCAACAAGTGGCACTATGGTTTAACAAATGTCCATACCTCAACCTTTCCAAGGCTCAGTTCCTTCCTCCCAACTCTTGAACCATAAACATCTATATTATATTCTGTGTAAATTATTTTATTATAGTTTTGGGTATCTAAGGGAATAAAAGTATGAGGTCAGTGACTCTGTATTGCTGGGTATATATATCAGACCAATTTGCAGTTCATGTTGTGTTGCTTAAGGTTAGGTGTTGGTACACATCTTATTTAACATATTATCTGCACTTCTTCCATGCAATAAGTTTTCCTTTCTTACTAATGTTATTTAGGACTATAAAATGCAGCAAACTGTTTGTTTCTCTAGTGACATATAAAAATGACAGGCTACCATGATAACAACCAAGATCTGGTGTGATGTCTTGGTTTTAAATTTGGCAGAGCTAAATGCAGTTTTCTTCTTTCTGGACCCTCAAAATTTCATCCAAGTTTTGGTTAACAAACTTGGCTATTCTAATACTTATTGAATAAAAAAACAGACACAACCACTTTGGATATGCTTTCATCAGATCACATTCATCAATATAGTCACTTTTAGTAAAGAATTTTAGGTATTAAAGTGGCCACATAGTACAGAGGGACAAAGCCCTTACTGCTCCCTAGATGACCCACGTTTGAATAGAGGCATGGATGGTGGAGGGGACACAGGGAGTGGATAGGAGTGAATAGCCAACACTGGTGAACCATCCTGGGGAGAGGGTGGCTGCCTAGGCTCACTGTAATAGAGCGGCATTATGAACCTGCTGAGCCCTATACTGCATAGGCAGTGTGCCACTTAGTTGGGAGGTTGAACATGTATGGAAGCTCATATGCACCAACTGAAGAGAGAGATCGCGGAGCTCTCTATGGTGCTGTAAGGTGGTGACAGTTAGGCACACTTCCCTACAGCAGTATGACACTGCACAAGTGTCCTTGACCTCCCCACCCATTCAGGAAGTAGGTCAGTTTGAGCTCAGGGGTGGCTAAGGTGGGTGTGGTAGACCTACTGAATATGGTGAGGAATTGTTGGCAGTTGATGGACAGCTGTGCAGGTGAGGGGGGATTTTGTGCATTGTCTAATCAACAGCTGTTTCTTCGACAACTCTCTTCTAGTCAAAATGTTTAAAAAAACTGGTGTGGTCTGTCACTAAATTAAATGCCTCCTTTTGTGCATAACTCAAAAAACAGATAAAGACATGTTTGGAATCTATTCACCTGACATTTACAGTTCACTCAGTAAGACCATTAGCACTTTCATACAATGATAGGTTAATATTTACTATTATACAATGTCATCTCCGAAAAGACGAGAAACGTTCATGCTGACTGGCCACTCCAACCAGCGCGCACATATTAAATCCAAAGTAACTTAAGTTACAAGTCCAGCCGCTAAGAAATCATGCAGCCCTGCCTTTCTTTTCAGAGATGACATTGTATAATAAAAGCATTATTCACCTGTCCACATTTCATGAGAAGGGAGCAGAGAACGTTATATTAAGCAATTCCCCAGTCTCATTTTTTTCTCAACACCACATTGTCAGCACCCCCTTAAACTATTAGTATTACGTATATAAAAGTGCATACTGAATTAAAAAAAAACAGTAAGGCAATTTCAAAGGTATTACGTCCCATTTGGCTAGTGAAACTTGGGAAAAATGAACAAAAGAAAACAAAATGGCTAGACCTTTCACTTTCACTGTGAACAATGATTCCTACCCACCCCCCCCCAATTATCTAAGGTCACATTACGACTCCCTCATTGTGATTTTCGGTACACAAGAATAAAAGGGAGCTCCCGCACTGAAACTGACACTACATGACTGGGAAACAGCATGCCTAGCTACATACGAGTCTGAGGCGGGAAGGAGGAGAATATCTGTTTTATGATCAGTTCTGTATAATGGAACGTGAAATTATGTACAAAGCAGCTCTAATCGTCAATACCCTAGTGGCTTCTTTAGCTGTAGTTGTTGTAGTTCGACAAAGTTTTACACGGCTAGCAAGGTAGGCGGGAACATAACATCTAAATTATATTTTTTCCATTTATAGTTGGTGTGATGGATGTAGAGTAGAGCAGAAGAGCAGCAGTGCTTGGGAAAATTATGTTTACTGCATGGCAACAAGAAATGTACCACTCAGTTTTTTGCAAACGTTAAAAGCCGATGTAAATCATACTTCTATACTGCAACTTTTGTATGAGGAATGTTCCTGAGTGTGACGCTTAAAAAATCCACATTACAGACTATTCAACACTGAAAAAGACTGTCATGTATATACTGGTAATGTTTTAACAATATCCATGATAAATTATTTTGAAACATTAATTCATAAAAAAAAAGCTTTTTATAAGTATGAAGAAACAGTTATTATACAATGTCACCTCCTACTGTTTGGAATATAATTCTCAAAAATTCAAGACAAAACAGAGGGACAGTGGCTAACTACATCAAAGTGTGGACTATTTTACCTCTCAAAAAGTGGAAGAATACAAAGTAAAGCAAACAAAAACCTAAATAACAACACAAACATAACACAACACAAAACTAACATCACTGTATAATAACAATAACCCACGGCTGGGTGTGGGCAAAGAATAGTTGTGTAAAATCTTACCATAACCATAGATGCCCTTCTCTTCCATGTTGCAGTATTCTTGGTGTGGGATTTCCTGCCTTCAGGTGACTCGTACGTTGGCTCCTATACAAAAGCTTCATCTTGGCTGTTGCAGCTGCGTGGGATGTCACATGTAGGGCCATAAACCAAGGACCCTATGTGTGACGTCTGCACACACAATCCTCAGAACTTGAAGCTAAGCAGGCAAAGCAGATAGCCTAACAGGATAGGCTGCCAAAGGTGACATGTATAAGGCCCTGGGTTTCTTCTGTAATGGAGAGAGGCATCAGGGAGCAGTTAGACTTGTAGAGTCTGTGAGGGGGAATGGTGGATGAGAAGGAATACTGCAACATGGAAGAGAAGGACATCTGTGGTTATGGTAAGATTTTACACTACTACTCTACGTCCTTCTATTCCTATGTTGCAGTATTCTTGGTGTGGGAGAGTACCACAGCTTAGCCTGATGAAAGGGTGGGGGATGCAGAAGATGATTCCACAAAGTATTGTAGGATTGCCCTGGCAAATCCTGCGCTTGCTTTTGAGATTTGGTCCAATTTGTAATGTTTGGTGAAAGTGTGGATAGTGGACCATGTAGCTGCTTCCATAATGGAAGCTGTGTCCACGCCATTTTGGAAGGCCTTGGAAGTGGCCACTGCTCTTCTGGAGTGTGCCTTAACCCCAACTGGGTTTTTTTTCCGTGGTGTGAGTAGCAGAAACCGATTGCCTTTCTAATCCAGGATGCAATGGTCTGTTTGGTGACTGCCTTGCCCAATGCCCTGGGGTGGAAAGATACAAAGAGTTGTTTGGATTTCCTAATGTCTTTAGTCCTATCCAGGTAAAATCTCAATTGTCTGTGGACATCTAGAGAGTGGAGTATAATCTCTCCTTGGTTAGTGGGAGAGGGGGAAAAAATTGGGTAGGTGAATGGATTGATTTAGAGATAAGTCATTGACTACCTTGGGCATGAAGGAAGGGTTAGTTCTCAGTATGACCCTGTCCCTATGAAAAATGGTGTAAGGTGAGCATGCCATTAAGGCTTGTAGCTCAGAAACCCTTCTGGCAGAGGTAATAGCCACTAACAGTACTGTTTTCCAAGTACAAAACTGTGGACAGGCTGTATTAGCCAGTTTGAAGGGGAGTTGGGTGAGTTTTTCCAGGATGAAGTTCAGGTCTCATGGAGGAAGAATAGGCTTCTTAGGTAGTCTAATATGTAAGACCCCTTTAAGGGAGAGCTTCACATGTAGCCTGGCTAATAAGGGAGGATCTAGAGGTAAGCAGCCTGGTAATGCGGAGAGGTACACTTTCATTGATGAATAGGAAAGTCCACCCTTTATAAGTTGACACATATATGAGAGGACTAGGGGGGTGTCAGCCTCGTAAGGGTCCCTTTCCTGTCCCAGACACCACTGAGTAAATCTTTCCCATTTGGCAAGGTATGATTTTCTAGTAGTGTGTTTCCTGGCCTCCCTCAGGACTGATAGCATGTCCTCTGAATAGTGGTGTCTGAATGGGGTTAATATTTTATCACTCACAGAGTCAGGGATAGCATTTGCAAGTGTGGGTGTAGGAGAGTTCCTTTGTCTTGTGTCAGAAGGTCCACTTTGTGGGGTAACTTGCAGTGACTGCCCTTGGCTAAATTGAATAGAAGGGGGAACCAGTGCTGCCTTGGCCAGTAGGGAGTCACTAGCAAGATTTTTGGTTTGTCCTTCCTGATTTTCAGAAGGACTTTCTGAATCAGAGGGAAGGGGGGGCATACAGGAACTTCCCCTCCCAGGTGAAACTGAAGGCGTCTACTCTCCAGGCTTGGGGGAGTAAGTCTTTGTGCAGAAGGTCTGCAGCTGCCTCTTCTGGGGGGAGGCAAACAGGTCTATTTGTGGACTGCCCCACCAGTGGACTATGTCTAGGAAGACCACCCTGTCCAGCATCCATTCGTGTTGTGGAGAGGATGTTCTGCTCAGGAGGTCTGCTTGCTTGTTGTCCTGCGAAGGAATGTAACTGGCTTGCAGGGATAGGTTGTGCTGGGATGTTAGGTCCCAAATTAATAGGACTAGCCTGCACAATTGGTATGCCTTGGTACCGTCCCTGTTTGTTGATGTACCATATTACAGTGGTATTGTCCGTCACTATCAGAAGAGGGCCTGGTAGCAGTAGTGGTAGGAAGGTCTGTAGAGCTAAAAGGACTGCTGTCATCTCCTTTACATTGATGTGTTTGGTTATCATGGGAGGTTGCCACTGGGCTTGGACTCAGAGTGCAAGGTGGCTCCCCAAACCTGAGTCTGAGGCATCTGTATGCAATATTTGTGTGGGTTGAGGGGGTTGCAGTGGAAGCCCCGGGTTTAGTTGTACTTGTTGGATCCACCAAATGATTTCCTTCTTTAAATAGGGAAGAAGGAGGATAACTTGTTCCAAGTGACTCTGGTGTTGTGACCAGATATTTTTAGGTACCATTGCAGTTTTTGCATATGCATTCTGGCCAATGGTAGCATGGGAATGGTTGCTGCCACCAATCCCAGGAGTCAAAGGAATTGCCTTGCAGTGACTGTCTGGGACAGCAAGACTTCCTGGAAGTGGGAAGTTAGAAATAGAACCTTGTCATGTGGGAGAAAGGCTTTCATTCATTCTGTATTGATTCTGCAACCTAAGAATATCTTGTCCTTGTCTGGGTTCAGGGAGGACTTCTTGAGGTTTGGGGTGAACCCTAGACTTTTTAGAAGGGACATAGTGAAGTGTAGATACCTTAAGAGGGAATCTTTGGATTGTGCTAGGATAAGGATGTCATCCAGATATGGGTAAATCTGGATTCCTTGGATCCTGCAGAAAGCAATGGCTGGAGCTAGCACTTTGTAAACACTCTTGGGGCAGTGGATAAACCAAAGGGCAAGCCCGTAAATTGGAAGTGCGAGGATGGGCCAGAGAAATGCAGGAAACGTCTGTGTGAGGCCCTGATGGGAATGTGCAGGCAAACATCTTTTAGGACTAAGGTGACCATGAAAGCATTTGAGGGTATGAGGGGTAAGTGACAGCATTTTGAAGGTGGGTACCTGCAGGTAAAGGTTTAGGAAGGAGAGATCCAAAATGGCTCACCAGGGACCGTCCTTTCGAAGGACCAGGAACAGACGGGAGAAGAATCCCTTTCCTTCTTGTCCTGTGGGAATTAGCTCCATTGTGCCTTGTTGTTGCAGGTCTGACAGAATTTGCGGAAGAAGATGGCATTGGTTTTTTGGGGGAAATGGAATGCCCTTCCAGGGGGGAATTTGTTTCCAGGATAAAAAGTACCCTTTTTGAATAATGGTTAATGCCCATTGGTCTGTAATGATTTTTTGCCAGAGGGGGAGACAGTGGGCAAGGTGAGCTGAGAGGGGCAGATGGGTAAGGCAGTCACGCATTATTAGGACCTCCCCTGTCCTGAAAGGGTTGTCTAGGCTGAGGAGGTGGGCCAGTAGGTCTGGATGAGGAATGTCTTCTACTTCCTCTTCTGGGTCTGGAGGAGGAGGCAGGAGAATGTGGGTTACGCCTAACAAAGGTAGTCTTAGCTGGGTAGTTCCTATAAAATTTGGGTATAGGGGATACCAGGAGATGTTTTATATCCTGTTACTCTTTGCTTTTTAATTACAGATTCTTAAATAGGTCTGCAGATTGCTTTCCAAAGAGGAAGTTGTACTCCGGGGGTGGGGGGTGGGGGGGGGTGAGGGCGTCCAAGATTTTGAACTTGAAGTCCTCTGGCAGATTCTGTAGTCTAAACCAGGAATATCTCCTAAGGACAGATACTGATTCTGCCGAGCGAGTAGAAGCTTCTGCAGCATCGTAGCTGCATCTTATGGAGTGTCTAACCACTTGTAGGGCTAAGGACAATTTGGAGGAGATATCTGTCTTAATTGGACTGTCAGGGATTGAAGCCAGCATAGAGGTGGCTTGGGATACTAAGTCCAGGGTATACTTGGTCATGTCTGTTTGACAGTTAATGGCTCGGAAGGCCAAAGTGGAGGAAGTGTACACCTTCTTGCTTATCCTATCCATGGATTTGCTATCTTTATCAGTGGGCAATAGGGAGGCAGAAGGTAACAACCTAGACTGTTTATCAGGGGCAGTGGCAATCACTACTGGGTCTGCTAAGGGTGGCTTTATGAGGAATTTTTGTTCCTCTGGCACCTTGTAGAAGCAGTCTGGGTGCTTAGGTGCAGGAGGCTGTGAGTCAGTTCTAGAAGCTGCAGTAAAGGCATCCAAGTATGCTGGAAGAACAGGGGGTACAGCTGTAGGGGAGCGGGACTCCACTTGCAGCAGTTCAAAGTATCTTTTTTGGGTTTCTGTCATTTGAGAAGTATCCCATTTGAAATAATCTTTCATTTTGGTGATGGTTTCACCAAATGTAATGTCTTCAGGTGGAGAATCCCCTTCCACAGAATCCTCATCAGAAGAATAATATTCCTTGGGAGAAGCAAACGGGAATGCATAAGAGATGGATTCATCCGAGGAAAAGTAGGAAGATTCATGTTCTTCTTCCTCAAGGAGGGGAGCCATGGGGATGGAAGAAGCAGAGGGAGGACTAAGGCTTAGCAAAGGCAATGTAGTTGTGGGTGAGGCAGAAGGCCTAAGAGCCATAAAAGCCTGCATAAGCGAAGAGGTTAAGGCCTCCCAATCTGGAGGGGCTTCAGAAGCAGGAGTAATGTGTTTTGTTTCCTGGTTCTTTTTGGTTGGAGTGGCCTTAGGAATCGGTCTAGAGGCGGGTTTGGCAGCGGCTGTACCCAAGGTCTGGATCCCTGTCGAAGGAACCACCAAATCTGGTTTCCCCTCGACATCGACAGGCGTCAGTGTCTGAGAAAGCTCCGTGGACGTACCGGTCATCGGCTGTGCAGCGGCCTCCAGGAGGGAGGTTGATGGAGCTGACAGATCCACCAATCGCTCAACTTCTACATCGGCAGTTGGCGGGGCATCTGGGTGCAAAGTGGCAGACGATGAAGGCCTAGGCATCTTGGCCTTCTTACGTAGAGGTTCTTGGGCGGCCTCCGAAGCAGGATCCATCCTGAGAGCCAGCCGTTTGAGGAGGTGATTTTCTAAGTAAAAATTTAAAGCTGCAAGGCGGCTACGTAAGGTCTTAGGAACAAAGGATTTACAAATAGGGCAAACATTATGGTCGTATTCCCGGCCTAAGAAGAAAACGCATTTGTCATGGGCATCCTTATGGTGAATTTGGCACCTGCACTGGCACTTTCCCTTTTCCCCGACATCAGCTGAAAGCTACAACAACCAAGTCTAAGCAATGCGAAAGATCGGTAAAATATCAGAAATGCAAAACCCCAATGGGTTACTTATCTATAGTCGATCCGATGTCTGGAGAGCGATTGTACGATGCAAAGTCATCTGCGGCTGAAAAGTTCTGAGGACTGTGCGTGCAGACATCGCACATAGGGTCCCTGGTTTATGGCCCTACGTGCGACGTCCCCCGTGCAGCTGCAACAGCCAAGCTGAAGCTTTTGTATAGGAGCCGAAGTACGAGTTGCCTGAAGGCAGGAAATCCCACACCAAGAATACTGCAACATAGAAATAGAAGGACATTGCTGGATTTACCCACGGTTAGCTTTGTTTGTTCACTCGGGCTTCGCCCTCATGACCAAACCAAGCCAACCGTGGGTAAATCCAGCATTGCCCACACCCAGCCATGGGTTATTGCTATAATATGCATGGTATTAGATGTAGATTGCAAGGGAAATTGAATAAAGATCTGGGAAGCTTACCATAATAAATAAATTAGGTCAACTTCAGTAAATTTACAATAGTTGGTACCATCTTTAATATCCTTCATAAAACAACATACAGAGGGCTAAAGATCTAACTTGTTAATGAGCTGTGCCTTGTGACAAGAGTAAAGGGTTTGAGGTTTGACTCTTTCCACTGCCATCTGACTACTGTATGATCTTGATCAAGTCACTTAAACAGCACTTTTTGTCAAATGGGAGACTGGGCTAGGCTCCTTAATGGTCTCCTGGACTGCATGCCTAGTAACTACCTACTGCCTTGTTTACGAGTGAGGGGTGTGGAGATCAACAAATGGATAGCTGCAATTATTGTGGTAACACTAAAGGAATTGTACTGGAATGTGGTGCTGAGCACCGAGTCATAGGACAAACCTTTAAGTTTACCACACAGTCTATATCTCCATCATTACCTAGAGTCACGAACACTGGTCAAGGACCAAAAAGATGAGATCCTGGACACAAGAGAAATAAATAAAGCTCCTTCAAAGGGTTTCCGGGCTCACTCTCTGTGAATAAAAAAACTCAGCAATCCATAAGGCTCTCAGAACAGACACATGGCTTTTCCGCTCTGAGATGAATTAACTGAGGAAGACAGGGCACCTAATGAGGGTGCCTTTTGTCTGCCTCTGCAGAACGTGTACTGTTCCAAGCTCGCCAAATGGAAGGAGGAACACACAGCACATGTTAGAGAGGGTATACTGCTTAGCTTGCTGGAGAATGCCTCAGGATCTCCCAGGAGGAGATGAGGACTTTTGCTGTAGACATAGAAGTCTGCTCTGTCCTGCTCAGCTTACCACCATCATACACCTCATCCGGGTAAAAAGCTTAGAAAATGGATGGACAGATAGAGGTGATCTATGCATTTCATCATAGTTTGACAAACCAGTCTTTGTAATGATCAATCATCTTGCAAACACAAATTGTAATCTGTTTCTAGGTGTTGAACCGTGGATTATATATATTTCGGTCTTGGAGACAGATAATTCTGTGAAACCTTCTCATACATTTTTCTTAACCTGAACAGGACAATAAAACAAATACTGCACTTACCCTGGTCTTGTAAGTAGAAAATTCTGATACACTTTTCCATAATTTTTTGGGAACCTCAACAGGATAATAAAATGAATGACACACTTACAAAGATGCCACTTTGAGTGGAATGTACTGAAGCTGCATAGGAGTTCGCATAAGTTCTGCTACATCAGCTGCATATCTGCTTGACTCAATCATTAGCTTCTGTCTTTTAAACTGAAAACAAAATACAGCAAAGTTTCAGGGGATTTTGTAAGAACATCTACAAA
This sequence comes from Protopterus annectens, assembly GCF_019279795.1. Classification (NCBI taxonomy): domain Eukaryota; kingdom Metazoa; phylum Chordata; order Ceratodontiformes; family Protopteridae; genus Protopterus; species Protopterus annectens. Next base: position 1,259,722,898 of record NC_056746.1, read on the forward strand.
CAACCAAGAAATACATGTATTATGTGAATGAAGAGAAATCTAATCCATTACATAGTATCTGACACCATAAAATGGCTGCACCTCCGAGGTGTGCAATTACAATGCAAAAAAAAAAACTTTAGAATTTGTATTATTAAAACAGCAGTGATCATCTTTGAATGGATTTTCATACAAGACATCTTCCAAGTGGCAATACATAAATTTCATAGCTACTACACAGCTAGCTCTGTGCAATTAAACAGTAAATAACACTTACTCATGAGCTTTGTTAAACAGGTCATCTTTTTTCTTTGATGACTCAAGGCAGGTACATATATTGGTAGTACAGGTCAAAAGCCAGAAAGAATACAGATGTACAATTGATATCCAGCCATAAAGTGTGATGATGTTGCAACTGGCTGCTAAAAGTATAACAAAGTATAGAAGCTGTTGCCAAAAGTGTACAATGGAGTGGACATGTTTAATTTTGTCAAACGGATGGTATTTACAACATACCACACTACCAAATGTAACTCTAAAAATACAACTTCAGTGCATACAAATGTGAACATTTACAAGATAGAATAATTCAGCTACTAGAACAAAGCATGCAGTATGCAACTCAAGTACAGTGCATTTACTTATTGTCTGCTTGTTTGTTAACTAGGTAAGTAATCTGACAGATGAAGGTAAACATTCAGCCACTAACTAGAGACAGCAAGCTGTATTAGTCTCTAGGCTGTGGCTCTAGTTATAATAAGAATGTTGAGAAAAAAACTGAGCTGGTTGTCCACCCATAATTTCAGTTTTGTTCCCCTTCCAATCCATATAATAAAGAATACATAAAGTCCCAAGTTACATCTTTGACCTTGCTATAAAAGCATTGTTTAGTTACAGATGGTATACTTATACTCTCCTTTAAACTCAGAGAATTGGGACCTAAACTGAGACACCACAAGAAGACAAAACTATGCACACCCTTAAACTAATACTTTGTTGAAGCACCTTTTGATTTAATTACAGCATCCAGTCTTCTTGGGTAGGAGTCTATCAGCATGGCACATCTTAATTGGCAATATTTGTCCACTCTTCCTTGTAAAAGTGCTTCAAATCTGTCAGATTGCGAGGGCACCTCTTGTGCACAGCCCTCTTCAGGTCATCCCACAGATTTTCTATTGGATTTAAGTCTGGGCTCTGGCTGAGCCATTCAAAACTTTAATTTTCTTCTGGTGAAGCCATTCTTTTGTTGATTTGGATGTATGCTTGGTGTCTTTGTCGTGCTGAAAGGTGAAATTCTTCTTCATCTTCAGCTTTCTAGCAGACGTCTGAAGGTTTTGGGCTAAAAGTGACTGGTACTTGGAACTGTTCATAATTCCCTCCAGCTTGAATAAAGCCCCAGTTCCAGCTGAAGAAAAGCAACCCCAAGGCATGATACTGTCATCACCATGCTTCATCGTGGGGATGGTGTTCTTTTGGTGATGCAAAGTGTTGTTTTTGTGCCAAACGTACCTTTTGGAATTGTGGCCAGAAAGTTCAACCTTGGTCTCATTAGACCGTAACACATTTTCCCACATGCTTTTGGAAGACTTGATGTACCCGTTTTGCAAATTGTAGCTGGGCCTGGATGTTTTTCTGTGTAGAGAAAAGGCTTCAGTCTTGCAACCCTACCCCATAGTCCAGACATACTGAGAATATGGGAGATTGTTGTCACATGTAGTACACAACCAGTACTTGCCAGAAATTCCTGCAGGTTCCCTTGACCAGTTTTTGTCTTGTCTTTTTATCAATTTTGGAGGGACATCCAGTTCTTTGCAACGTCACTGTTGTCCCATATTTTCTCCACTTTTTGATGACTGTCTTCACTGTGTTCCATGGTATATCCAATGCTGTGGAATTTCTTTTGTACCCTTCTCCTGACTGATACCTTTCAACAATGAGATCCCTTTGATGCTATGTAAGCTCTCTGCGAACCATGCCTTTTGCTGTAGCAGGCAACTGAGTAAATATCAGGAAAATCCTACTAGGACAGCTGAACTTTATTTGGGGTTAATCAGAGTCTCTTTAATTGATGGCAGATGTGTACGCAAGAAGACTGAATGCTGTAATTAAATCAAAAGGTGCTTCAACAAAGTATTAGTTTAAGAGTGTGCACACTTATACAACCATCTTATTGTACGTTTTTTACTTTTCAAATGTTTTCCCCTAAAAGATTTGTTTGTTTTTCAATTGAATTTTACAGGTTATAGGTCACATTAGAGGTGGGAAAAGTTTTGAAATTATTTATTGTGGTCTCATTTTTTTATATCACAAAAACCTGGCATTTTAACAGGAGTGTGTACACTTTTTATATCCTCTCTCTCTCTCTCTCTATACACATATATATATATATATATATATATACATACACATATATGTATATACATATATATATATATATATATATATATATATATATATATATATATATATATATGTATACACACACACACACACACACACACACACACATATGGGTCTACTTCTCTTGTTTGAAATTACACTTATTTGAACAAGAGAAGATTGAGACACAGTTTAGCGAAAGTGCACTTTCACGAAACTCACTTTACCGATCTCGGACTGCATTCTCACACTTAGTATATACAAGTACCGCGGGTCTAGGCCAACAGACAAAACAAGCCCCCCTGCACCCCCCCACACCCCCACTACTTATATATACCAACTCCGAGATCACACTACAGTGGGGGAAAAGGTATATTTCCTTGTCCCCACTGTACTGTGGCTTTGTAAAGTGAGGTTCAGTTAGGTGCACTTTTGCTAAACTGGGTCTCGATCTTCTCTTGTTCGAAAAGTGTAATTTTGAACAAGAGAAGTAGACGTGTACGTGTACGTGTGTGTGTGTGTGTGTGTGTGTGTGTATATATATATATATATATATATATATATATATATATATATATATATATATATATTATACACACATACATATATACATACACACACCCATATACGGGTCTACTTGAGATGACCATAATCTCAAAATCTCAGTAGACTGAAATTCAATGAAATAACTACAGCAGCCATGAACACCATTGTAAATTAATCAAAAACAGTCCAAGCCAAACTAGCTACTTGACCTCACCCAGACCCCGCCCACCAACCAATAAACCCAAATCCTTAAAAAATTCCACTGAATAATCATGACGGTCTTTATAGTACCGACATGAATATTCATAACAAACACTTGAATTAAACAAAACTATGTAGCTTCAACTTTAACGTTTTTGCAGGGGGGCTCACCCCCAAACCCCTGCTAATTAAAGAAACAAACTCCTAGATTTCACTTCAGTGTGCACATGAGTGAATTTCCTGTTCAGCTCAGCTTGGACTGTTGGAAATTCAGACATTCAGTCTTCTGAATGTCGGTATTGTGAAGTTTTGCTTATGTGAAACTGCGTGTTTCTGGTCTTAGAGTTATGAATTTCAGTTATCTCAAATAGACCTATATAGATATACATATATTATATATATATTACACACACACACACACACACACACACACACACACACACACACACACACACGCACACACACATATATATATAGGCCTCAGGTGACACAAGTTCAAGTAAGTGCGCAGATGTTTGTAGGAGCTGGTCATGTAGATGAGTGTGAGTTGCCACTCCCAGTTCACCCATCCCAGAAGAAGGAGGTGGCTCTGGCTCGCCATAATGTTGATACCTAGCAGAAGCACTAGCTGTTAACCACTGCAGTTTGAGCTAACCGAGTCTGTGCTGTCATAGAGCTAAATAAAGCTGAATGGAATCCAGTGCGAGGAGGCATGCTTCCCTCTGGGAAACAGCAGTAGTGTACTTGGTAAAGCTGCCGGTGGGGTGGGGGGAATGTACTCCCAATGGGGAAAGGATAGGCTGCCTCTCTGGCCCAGCTAACTGGCCTGATTCCTAACACCTGGCACTTGCTGAGGAATGGAAGGAAAGGGCTGATCAGGAATGCTTGGTAGGAATCAATATGCCATCTCTAGCCTAGCATCCATGTCCCTGAAATGAATGAGTTAACTGGGTGTTAGTGCAGCCACAATGAAATGAGTAGGTGTTTATAGTGCAGACATCGGGTAAAAAAAAAAAAAAAAAAAAAGGACAAGTAACTGAAATAGGGGTAGAGGCATTGCAAGAGGAACTAGAAAGGATTAAGCTATTGTATTTGGTTAAAGCTGAAAAATCTCTCAAGTGATTAGCACATACTAAAAATAAGAAAAAGAAACTTTACTATGAATATGATGACTGATCCAAGAGGCTTTTACCTATTAAGTATATGGATCTGTAACTCTGAAACCTAAATCTGAAGTTCCACCAATGTAGCTTTACAGTAAAAAAAAATGTGCCAAAAAACAAAAGAAAGAATATAAGGTGAAGGATCAGATGAGAAGGCAAGAAATGTGGAAAATGCATAAATATAGTTGCAAGTACAGAAAAAGTACAGTAGTGTACACTTACCATAAATGCAGATGTTCGAATGTATTCACTGTTGCAGTCATTTCATTTGGGTTATCTGCTTGCAGGTAGCCCTCAGTCGGCCTGATTAACAAAGTCTTGGGTCCTGCGTCGGTTGCTGTCCTTTTTCCATGATGTCAGGTTGTCAGGGGTATAAAATATGCAGCCGACGCCATTACATCAGTTTTTCTTGCCCCAGATGTCAGGTGCCCCCCTAATGGGAAGCAATTAAATATAACAGTACAAAGATATACCTCCAACAAAAAAGCAAATACACCAAAAAGGCTTTTAAGCATAGTAAAGGAAAGTAGAGGTATAGACAAAAGAAGTTAGGGGGCTGGAGGGAGGGTAAACAGGACTGCAACAGTGAATACACTCGAACATCTACATTTCTGGTAAGTGTACACAACTGTACTATGTTTTTCGTGTTTCACTGTTGCAGTCATTACATCTGGGTAGATTCCCAAAGCTATGGTTGGGAGGAGGAATTTAGATAGCATTAGGGCCAGCTATAAGGCCCTGCAAGACTGCAGTGGCAAAGCCAGCTCTGGATTTAGAGAAAATTGGCAAATGATAATGCTTGGTGAAAGTATGTACAGAACTCCAGGTAGCAGCTTCTAGGATGTCTCTGGTAGGGACGCCTCTAAGAAAGGCTGTAGAGGCAGATGCAGCCCTGGTGGAGTAAGGTCTGATCCCCTGGGGGATAGGTTTTCCATGGTGCTTATAGCAGAAATAAAAGCAATGGCTTACTCATTTAGAAATGGTTTGCTTTGAAATAGCCTTCCCCTCTGCCCCTGCAGCAAATGCCACCAGCAGTTGTTCAGATTTCCTTTGAGGTTTAGTCCTGTCCAAGTAGAATCTAAGTTGTCGGTGCACATCTAAGGAATGCAGTATCCGTTCCCCTTTATTCTGTGGATTGGAAAAGAAGGTTGGCAAATGAATGGACTGATTAAGAGCCACACTGGATACCACCTTGGGCATGAAGGATGGATTGGTTTTGAGGGACACCCTGTCCGCATGAAAGATGATGAAAGGCTTCACTGCCATAAGGGCCTGTAATTCAGATACCCTTCTAGCTGAAGTGATTGCTAAAAGGAAAGCTGTTTTCCAAGAAAGAAATTTTAAGTTTGCAGTAGCAGCTAGCTTGAAAGGAGGGAGAGTGAGTTTCTCCAAGACAAAAGTTAAGGTCCCAGGCTGGGGTTAGAGCTCTCCTGGGTGGTCTAAAATGTTTGGCCCCTCAGAGGAACTGCTTGAGCAGTGGATGAGAGAAGAGGAGAGGTTCTGTGTTATAATGAGCTGAAATGGCTGAAGCGTGGATTTTAATGGAGGAAAAAGACAGGCCCTTGTGAAGCATCTCAGTTAAGTATTGTAAAATCTGAGGTAAATTGGGTGCTGCTGTGCTCATCCCTTGAGATTGGTTCCAGGCACAGAATCTTTTCCATTTTCAGCATAAGATTTTCTAGTACTAGGCCTCCTTGCTTCTAAAATGATATCCATCACAGGTTTGCTGAGGGATGGTAAAGGAGAGATTAAGTAATTCGCCAGGCTGCAAGGTTCAGTGTTAGAAGCTGAGGGTGTAGAATCTGGTTCTCCTGCTGAGACAGCAGGGAAGGAGTCTGAGGCAGGTGCCATGGAGATAACCATGACACACTGTGCAGGAGTGGGTACCAGTGTTGGCGCGGCCAGTCTGGAGAAAGCAAAATCATCCTTGGTTTGCCCTGTTTGATTTTTAGTAGTACTTTGGAGAGCAGAGGCAGAGGGGGAAGATAAGTTTTTCCAGCTGAAGGACAGAGCATCCACTTTCCAGGCTTGTTTGTGGGGAGTCCTTGTGCAAAATTTGTCCAATTGGTAGTTCTGGGGAGAGGCAAACAGGTCTATATCTGGGCTCCCCCATTTGTTTGTCAACATGTTGAAAATCCTTGGTTCCAGTTTCCACTCATGTGGGTCCATGAGGTTTCTGTTTAGTCCGTCTGCCAGTGTATTTAATTTTCCTGGCAGGAACTGAGCTTGTAGGTGCACTTGGTAGCGCAAGACTGTGTTCCACAATGCCATGGCTAGTCTGCAGAGGGGGAAGAATGTCTACCCCCCTGCTTGTTTATGTACCACATAACAGTGGTGTTGTCCGTCTTTACCATTAGTTGTCCTGGAAGAATGTGGTCCTTGAAGGCTGTCAAAGCATTCTGTACAGCTAACATTTCTTTTTGATTGATATGCAGGTGCATTTGACTTGGGTTCCATTTGCCCTGAATGCACTTCCCTGCCAGGTGAGCCCCCCATGCATAGTCTGATGCATCTGTTGTTAGGGTTTGGGCAACAGGGGATGGTGTGAAAGGTAATCCCTTGTTTTGTTGGCAGGCCTCTGCCCACCAAAGGAACTCTAGGCATAGGCAAGGTATGATAGGAATCATTGTTTCTAGGTCTTGAGAATATTGACACCATAGGCTTTTTAGATACCACTGTAGTTTCCTCATATGCAGTCTTGCATATGGAATTAGAAGAATGCAGGACGCCATGCACCCCAAGGCTTGCAGTATTTGTCTTGCAGATAGCAGGGATTTTGTGGCCACTTGTTTGAAGTAGGTTGTCAAATGAATTTGTTTCTCTGGTGTGAAGTAAGCCATCTGGGAAGTTGCATTCAAGCTTGCTCCCAGGAATATAATTTGTTGACAGGGTACCAGGTGTGATTTCTTTTTGTTTATGGTGTGCCCCAGACAAGTTAGAACCCTTTGTACAAAGGCCAGATGATTCAAAAGTGTGTCCTGGCTTTCTGCCTGAATTAGGTGATCATCCAGGTATGGGTATATTTGAATATTTCTTTGCCTGCAAAATGCAATAACTGGAGCTAGGCACTTTGTGAATACCCTGGGCGCAGTAGATAAGCCACAGGGCAGTGCAGAGAACTGATAGTGCATGTAGCCTGCTTTGAAGCGTAGGTATCTTCTGCAAGATTCACTGATTGGGATGTGCAGGTATGCTTCTTTTAAATTTATTGTTGCCAACTAAGCATCTTTGCCTAGCACAGGAAGTAATTGGTGAAGAGTCAGCATCTTGAATTTTGGAATCTCCAAAAAGATGTTTGGAGTAGACAGGTCCAGGATAGGACGCCATGAATTGTCTTTTCTGGGTACCAGGAAAAGTCTTGAATAGAAACCTTGTCCCTTTTCCTCTTCTGGTACCAGTTGAATAGAGAAAGTACTTGTTTTTGGGCCTCTGCCCACTGACTTAGGGGTAGGTCCGGCCACCCGCTTGGTGTTGGCACCATGAGGAAGTGAAATCTGTATCCCTGGGACACTATATTTAAAACCCATTTGTCCTGGGTAATGAATTCCCAATTCTTTGCATGAAGAGCAATCTTTCCCCACAAAAGGGCAGTCAGTTGATAAGTGCTTGGAAATTTTAAAATCAAGTCATTGAGACAGTTTACCATAGTGAGGAGTCTTATTATTTCCAGATTTGGAAGTGGAGACCGCCCACTGCTTAGTTCTGTGTGTTCCCTGGGACTGAAACCTGGGTTTTTTGCTGTGTCTGGGTTTAGCTCGAGAAGACCTGGAAGGGGCTGGAATGGACCAATTCTTAGAGGGCCGGTTCCTACCAAATCTAGGAAGCTGAACTTGTAAAAAATCTTTAACAGTTTGCATAGATTAAGCTTTATCTTTCATCTTTTTAAGAACTTCCTCAGCCTTGTTGCCAAACAGGCGGTCCTAATTTAAAGGAGCATCCAACAATTTAGCTTTAACATGATCAGGCAAAGATTGCTCCTTAAGTAAAGCATGCCTTCTGAGCACAGACCCAGTAACAGCAGCCCTGCAAGAGGCCTCTAATGAATCAAAACCAAATTGCAAAGTACGTTTTCCAACTTGTTCAGCAGAATGTATTAAATCCTGTAATTCTTTATCTTCCACATAGTCAGGAATCAACATCATTTTCTGTTTAAGCAGTCCAATAACATGTTGCTGATACTTTAACATATGAAACTAGCAGTTTAAAGCCCTAATGGCCAAGGTTGCAGAAGTGTAAACCTTCATACCCCATCTATCCAGCGCCCTGGAGTCTCTATCAGAAGGGGTAGGATTTTTAGCAGTAGAAGCCTTAATGCCCTTGGGCGCCTGTGAAATAGTCTCTGGATCTGCAATAGGATTTCTAAAAAGGAACTTGTGGGACTCAGGGACCCTGTAGTATCTGTCAGGTTTTCTGGGAGCAGGAGGCAGGGAATCAGGGGCCAAACTAGATTCCGAAAAAGCATCATGAACAATGTCTAGTACAGGAGGAATAGCTAAAGGCCTATGCTGAGGTAGGAGAAGGAAATCCCTAAGCCTCTTTTTTGAATCAGAAAAATCCTGGCTTTCCCAGTAGAAATGCTCCCTTAGAGTATGTAAGGTTTCCCCAAAAGAAAAATCCTCAGAAGGGGAAGCAGAGGGAATGGTGTCCTCTGCATCAGAATCTTCATAAGTAGATAAGGGCAAATCCAGATCATCAGAAGAATCAGAAAAAAACAAAATCCTAATCAGAAGATTCATAATCAACTTCAGTCCTAGGACTCTTAGAAGGGGGGGGGGGGGTTGGCTACCCCTGATTAGAGTTATTAGATCTTCAGCCATTCTTATTTGTTTTTTAGGCATAGAGGCCTGAGCATGTGGCCTGGGCATCAGGTTTTTAGGCATGAATCGAGATTTATGCCTAAGTAAAGAAGGAAGCGTCAGTTTAATATGGAAATCCGAATGCCTGAATACACCCTCAGGAGTCGGTGCCTGCAAAGCGGCTCCAGACCCATTCAAGGTAGAGACATCTGCGGGTTCCATAGTTGAAACATCTTGCGGCATACCAGACTCCGAATGGGTCTCAGTAGAGGCCTGAGAATCAGAAGTAGTGGGTATCAGGGGCTGCGAAAGCACCTCACTGAGTACCGGTGAACTGGTGACTGGCTTAGGAGAAGCGTCGTCGGCAGTTTTGGACCTCGGCAGCCTGTCTCTGTCTTTATCTTTGCGTTTTTTCAGAATCCCGGTAGTCGGATGGCTAACCGACGACATTTCTGGATAATTAAACCGAGAACTGAAATATTTAGAGGTGAAAATATACCGACGATGGATAGTGCACTGATTAAATAAAGCACAAAACTGACAGCAAGGTACATCTTTGTCAGGGTCTAGGCAAGGAGTACAGTACGAATGAAAATCTTTATGAGGTATTTGCTTTTCACAAGTAATGCAATTATTAAATTTTACTGACATCAGTAAGGAGCAAGAAAACGTTTCCCCAATGGGGTACTTAGCTTTAGTTGAAGACTTCGGTTCTGAAACTCGAAAACGAAAATTTCAGGAGTCGGCCGACCGGCACTTGCTAACTGCTTCTGCTTCGGGCACCGCGTGGCAAGAAAGACTGATGTAATGGCATTAGCTGCATGTTTTATACCCCTGATGTCATGGAAGAAGGGATAGCAACCGATGCAGGACCCAAGACTTTGTTAATCAGGCCGACTGAGGGCTACCTGCAAGCAGATAACCCAAATGTAATGAGTGCAACAGTGAAACACGAAGAACATCTCTTAGAACAACCTCATGTCGATCTAGATCGAATGAAGGAATGGTTAAGGAGAGGTGAATTTAAACCAAAAGACAAAAGGTTAATATTGGGAGCCCAAGACAGTGAAAGTACAGTTGTTGTACACTTACCATAAATGCAGATGTTCGAGCGTATTCACTCTTGCAGTCATTACATTTGGGTAATCTGCTGGCAGGTTGCCCTCAGTCAGCCTAATTAACAAAGTCTTGGGTCTTGCGTCAGTTGCTGTCCCTTCTTCCATGACGTCAGGTGTATAAAACATGCAGCCGACACCATTACATCAGTTTTTCTTGCCGCAGATGTCAGGTGCCCCCCAAATGGGGAGCAAAATATATATATATATATATATATCTATATATCTATATATATATATATATATATATATATATATATATATAGATATATATATATATATATATATATATAAGAAACACAAAAGTATACCTCCAAACAAAAGCAAATACACCAAAAAGGCTTTTAAGCATAATAAAATAAAGAAGACGTATAGTAAAAGAAAAACAGGGTGCTGGGGGGAGGGTAACCAGGACTGCAACAGTGAATACACTCGAACATCTACATTTATGCTAAGTGTACACAACTGTACTATGTTCTTCGTGTTTCACTGTTGCAGTAATTACATTTGGGTAGATTCCCAAAGCTAAAGTTGGGTGGATGGAATTATACAGCATTAGGACCAGCTATAAGGTCCTGCAAAACAGCAGTGGCAAAGCCAGCTCTGGATTTAGAGAAAATTGGTAAGTGATAATGCTTGGTGAAAGTATGAACTGAACTCCATGTAGCAGCTTCTAGAATATCCCTGGTAGGAATGCCTTTGAGAAAGGCTGCTGAAGTAGATGCCGCTGGTAGAATGAGATCTCATCCCCTGGGGATAGGTTTTCCATGGTGCTTATAACAGAAATGAATACAATGGCTTATCCATTTAGAAATGGTTTGCTTTGAAATAGCCCTCCCCTCTGCCCCTGCAGCAAATGCTACCAGCAGTTGTTCAGATTTTCTCCGTGATTTAGTCCTGTCCAAGTAGTACCTAAGTTGTCTGTGTACATCCAATGAATGCAGAATCCGCTCTCCCTTGTTCTGTGGATTGGGAAAGAAAGTTGGCAAATGAATGGACTGATTAAGAGCCACACTGGATATCACCTTGGGCATGAATAATGGATTGGACCTGAGTGACACCCTGTCCGCATGAAAGATGATGAAATGCTCCACTGCCATAAGGGCCTGTAATTCAGATATCCTTCTAGCTGAAGTGATTGCTAAAAGGAAGGCTGTTTTCCAGGAAAGAAATTTTAAGTCTGCAGTTGCAGCTGGCTCAAAAGGAGGGAGAGTGAGTTTCTCCAATACAAAGTTAAGGTCCTAGGCAGGGGTTGGGGCTCTCCTGGGTGGTCTCAAGTTTTTGGCCCCTCTGAGATACTGCTTTTAGAAGAGGATGAGAGAAGAGGGGGGTGGTCTGTGTTGTAATGAGCTGAAATGGCTGAGGCATGAATTTTAATGGAAGAAAAAGACAGGCCCTTATGAAGTATCTCAGTTAAGTATTGCAAAATCTGGGGTAAATTGGGCACTGCTGTGCTCATCCCTTGAGATTGATTCCAGGCACAGAATCTTTTCCATTTGTCAGCATAAGATTTCCTAGTAGTAGGTCTTCTTGCCTCCAAAATGACATCCATCACAGGTTTGCTGAGAGATGCGAAGGGTGAATTTAAGTGATTAGCCAAACTGCAAGATTCAATGTTTGGAGCTGAGGGTGCAGAATTTGGTTCTCCTGCGGAGACAGTAAGGAAGGTGTCTGAGACAGGTGCCATGGAGAAATGTGTGACACACTGCGCAGGAGCGGGTACCAGTGTTGGCGAGGCCAGTCTGGAGAAATCAAAATAATTTTTGGCTGGTCCTGTTTGACTTTTAGTAGAACTTTGGAGAGCAAAAGAAGAGGGGGAAAAGCATAGACTGATAGGTTTTTCCAGCTGAAGGACAGAGCATCCAGTTTCCAGGCTTTTTGTGGTGAGTTCTTGTGCAAAATTTGCCCAACTGGTAGTTCTGGGGTGAGGCAAAGAGATCTATGTCTGGACTCTCCCATTCACATGTCAACATGGTTAAAATCCGTGGTTCCAGTTTCCATTCGTGAGGGTCCATGCGATTTCTGCTTACTTCGTCTGCCAGAACATTCTGCTTTCCTGGCAGGAATTGAGCTTGTAGTTACTTGGTAGCTCAAGGCCGTATTCCACAATGCCATGGCTAGTCTGCAGAAAGGGTATGAATGTGTACCCCCCTGCTTGTTTATGTACCACATAACCGTGGTGTTGTCCGTCTTTATCAGTAATTGTCCTGGATGAAGGTAGTCCTTGAAGGCTGTCAGTGCATTCTGCACAGCTAGCATTTCTTTTTGATAGATATGAAGGTGTATTGGATTTGGGCTCCATTTGCCCTGAATGCACTTCCCTGCCAGATGAGCCCCCCATGCATAGTCTGATGCGACTATAGTTAGGGTTTGGGTGGCATTGGGTGGTGTGAATGGCAGTCCCTTGTTTTGGTGGCAGGCCTCTGCCCACCATAGGAACTCTAGGCGCAGGCAAGGTATGATAGGAATCATTATTTCCAGGCTGTGACAATGTTGACTCCATAAACGTTTTAAGTACCACTGAAGTTTCCTCATATGCAGTCTGGCATATGGAATTAGAAGAATACATGAGGCCATGAACCCCAAGGCTTGCAGTATTTGCCTAGCAGATAGCAGGGTTTTTGTGGCCGCCTGTTTGAAGTAAGTCACCAAATGAATTTGTTTTTCTGGCGTAAGGAAAGCCATCTGGGCAGTTGTATTCAAGCTTGCACCCAGGAATGTAATTTTTTGAGAGGGTACCAATTGAGATTTATTTTTGTTTATGGTGTACCCTAGACAGGTTAGAAGTCTTTTTACAAACGCCAGATGTTTTAGAAGAATGGCCTGGCTTTCTGCCTGAATTAGACAATCGTCCAGGTATGGATATATTTGACTATTTCTTTGCCTATAAAATGCAATTACTGGAGCCAGGCACTTTGTGAATACCCTGGGCACAGTAGACAAGCCAAAGGGCAGTGAAGAGAAAGTACAGTTGTGTACACTTACCATAAATGTAGATGTTCGAGTGTATTCACTGTTGCAGTCATTACATTTGGCTAATCCTGCTGGCAGGTTGCCCTCAGCTGGACTGAATTCCAAAGTCTTGGGTCCTGCGTCGGCTGCTGTCGCCCCTTCCCTGACGTCAGGGGTATAAAAGAAGCAGCCAACGCTATTTTCTTCAGTTTTTTTTGCCCCAAATGTCAAGTGCCCCCTGAAAGGGTAGCCAAATTTTATATATATATATATATATATATATATATATATATATATATATATATATATATATATATATATATAATCAATAAATGCAAAAATTTAAATTTTACCTTCATCCATAAGCAAATACACCACACAGGTTGTATAAATCAGAGAAGGAAAGATAAGATCCATAGAAAAAAGGGGGATGGCGGGTGGGTAACCTGGACTGCAACAGTGAATACACTAGAACATCTACATTTAAGGTAAGTGTACACAACTGTACTATGTTCTTCGTGTTTCACTGTTGCAGTCATTATATTTGGGTAGAGTCCCAAAGCTACGGTTGGGAGGCTGGAGCTAGACAGCAGTAGGAGCAGCTATGAGGCCCTGCAGAACTGCAGTGGCAAAGCCTGCCCTGGATTTAGAGTAGAGTGGCAGATGATAATGCTTTGTAAAGGTGTGCACTGAACTCCAAGTAGCTGCCTCTAAAATGTCCCTGGTTGGTACTCCCCTGAGAAAGGCTGCTCAAGTGGCTGCAGCTCTGGTGGAATGTGGCCTAATGCCCTTAGGCACTGGCTTGCCATGGTATAAATAGCAGAAACGAATGCAGTGGCCTAACCACTTAGAAATAGTCTGCTTAGAGATAGCCTTTCCTTGTGATCCTGCAGCATATGCCACTAGTAGTTGCTCTGTCTTCCTGAAAACTTTGGCTCTGTCCAAGTAGAATCTAAGCTGTCTGTGTACGTCCAAAGAATGCAGAATTCTCTTCCCCTTGTTCTGTGATTTTGGGTAAAAAGTTGGCAGATGAATAGTTTGGTTTAGAGCCACACTGGACACCACTTTAGGCATAAATGTTGGGTTTGTCCTCGGGGAGACCCTGTCTGGATGAAAAATGATAAATGGTTCCACAGCCATGAGCGTCTGTAGCTCTGAAACTCGTCTTGCTGAAGTAATTGCTAGGAGCAGAGCTGTTTTCCAAGATAAAAAACTTTATGGCAGCAGTAGCAGCTGGCTCAAAAGAGACAGGGTGAGCTTTTCCAAGACATAGCTGAGGTCCCATACAGGTATTGGTAATCTCCTTGGAGGCCTTAAATTTTTGGTCCCACTGAGGTACTGCTTTAATAAAGGATGAGAAAAACGTGGTGGCTCTGTATTGTAATGAGCCGAAATGGCAGAGGCATGAATTTTTATTGATGAAAACGATAGGCCTTTGTCCAGCATCTCAGTAAAGTATTGCAAAATCTGAGGAATGTTAGGAACAGTTGTATCAGTTCCTTGTGCCTGGTTCCAAGCACAGAATCTCTTCCATTTTCCAGCATAAGACTTTCTAGTACTAGGCCTTCTGGCTTCCAGAATGACATCCATCACAGCTTTACAGAGGGGTGTTTTTTGTGTGACTACATTATCCGCCATGCTGCCAAGTTTAATGTCCTGAGTTGGCTGTGCAGGATCTGATTGTTTTGCTGGGTCAGTAGATGAGGTATTTGAGGTAAAGTCCAAGCTGGGTATAATGACAAGTTCCTTAGGATTGGATACCAGTATTGGCATGGCCAGTCTGGGGCAATCAGTATCATTTTTGGCTTCTCCTGTCTGACCTTTAGGGGTACCTTGGGGAGGAGAGGCAGTGGGAGTAGGGCATATACTGATAGGTTTTCCCAGCTGAAAGATAGGGCATCCACTTTCCATGCTTGTCTGTGATAAGTCCTTGTGCAGAATCTTTTTAGTTGGTAATTGTGAGGGGAGGCAAAAAGATCTATGCCCGGGCATCCCCATTTCCTTGTTATCATGCTAAAGACTTGCGGATCCAGCTTCCACTCGTGGGGATCCATGAGGTTCCTGCTTAGTTAGTCTGCCAGAGTATTTTCCTTTCCTGGCAGGAATTGTGCCTGCAGATGTATATGGCAAGTCAAAGCTGTGTCCCACAAGGTCATGACTAGTCTGCAAAGGGGGTAAGAATGTGTGCCCTCTGCTTGTTTATATACCACATTACCACGGTGTTGTCTGTCTTTATCAGTAGTTGTCCTGGATGAAGTAGGTCCTTGAAGGCTGTCAGGGCATTTTGAACAGCTAGCATCTCTTTTTGATTGATATGTAGATGCATTTGGTTGGAGGGCCATGTTCCCTGAATGCATCTTCCTGCCATGTGGGCCCCCCAGGCATAATCTTATGCATTCGTTGTTAGTGTCTGCCTGGTGGGGGTAAAATGAATGGCTGTCCCTTGTTCTGGTGACAAGCCTTTGCCCACCATCGAAACTCCTGTTGCAGGCAGGGAATGAGAGTAATCATTGTTTCCAGGCTGTGGCAATGTTGAGTCCAAACACTTTTTCGGTACCATTGAAGTTTCCTCATATGCAGTCTTGCATATGGAATTAGTAGGATGCAGGATGCCATGAAGCCCAAAGCCTGCAGAATTTTTATTGCAGATAACTGGGCCTTTGTTGCCAACATTTTGAAAAAGGTAGAGTCAGTTGCCTTTGTTTGTCTGGCGTGAGATAAGCCATCGGGGCAGTTGTATTTAAGCTTGCACCCAGGAATATTATCTCTTGACAGGGTACTAGTTTTGATTTCATTTTGTTGACTGTGTACCCTAGGCATGTTAGAAGTTTTTTCACAAACGCCAGATGTTGAAGAAGAATGTCCTTGTTCTCTGCTTGAATGAGACAGCCGTCCAAGTAAGGATATATTTGTATTCCTCTTTGTCTGCAGAACACAATTACTGGTGCCAGGCACTTTGTAAAGACCCTGGGTGCAGTAGACAAGCCAAAGGGCAGTGCAGAGAATTGGTAGTGCATTGAACCAGCCTTGAATCTGAGGTATCTTCTGCATGATTATCTGACTGGAACATGTAGGTATGCCTCTTTTAGGTCTAAAGTCACAAGCCAAGCATTCTTGCCCAGCATGGGCAGAAGCTGCTGCAAAGCCAACATTTTGAATTTTGGAATATCCAGGAATGTGTTCAGAATAGATAGGTCTAGTACCGGCCTCCAGGCCTTGTCCTTTCTGGGTACCAAGAACAGACTTGAGTAAAATCCTTGTCCCTGCTCTTGCTCTGGTACTTGTTGAATGGCCCCCATGTCCATGAGGGATGAGACTTGTTTTTGTGCCTCTGCCCATTGATTTTTTGGCAGATCTGGTCAGCCGTTTGCCTTTGGCAGAGTATGGAAATGGAACTTGTAGCCTTGTGACACTATATTTAGAACCCACTTGTCCTGGGTTATAATGTGCCAATTTTGAGAAAAAAGAGCTAATTTTACCCCTAAGGGTGCTGCCAGTAGATAAGTGCTTGGTGCAGACAGGGGAAAGTCATTGGGACTGTTTTCTGTATGTTTGTGATTTATCTTCTCCAACTTTGGAGGTAGAAGCACCCCACTGCTTTGACCTGTATGACCCTTGGGCCTGGGATCTGCCCCTAGGGTGTCTGGATATGCCCCTTTGAGGTCTGTCTGACACAGGAAAGGACCAATTTTTTGTAGGCCAGTGTCTACTAAACCTAGGTGGCTGAACTTGTAAAAAATATTTAACAGTTTGCATAGATTTAGCTTTGTCCTCCGTTTTCTTTAACACCTCTTCTGCCTTAACACCAAACAAAGTATCATGCTGTAAAGGTGCAATTAGTAATTTACCTTTAACATGATCAGGCAGATTTTGTTCCTTTAACCAAGCATGCCTCCTAATTACAGTACTGCGGCCCTGCACGAGGCCTCCAAAGAATCAAAACCACATTGCAAAGTATGCTTTCCAACTTTCTCAGCTGCATGCAATAAATCCTGTATTTCCTTGTTTTCTGTGCATTCAGAGTTTAACATTTTCTGTTTAAGCAATCCCATGACATGTTGCTGATATTTGAGCATATGAAACTGACAGTTTAAGGCCCTTATAGCCAAAGTTGCAGATGTGTAAACCTTCTTTCCCCATCTATCCATTGCCCTTGAATCTCTGTCAGAGGGGGTTGGGTTTTTTGCAGTGGAAGCCTTAACTCCCTTTGGACCCTGTGAAATAGTTTCTGGGTCAGCAGCAGGGTTTTTAAAAAGAAATTTATGGGAGTCAAGAACCCTGTAATATCTGTCAGGCTTAACAGGAGCTGGGGGTAAGGAGTCAGGGGTCAGACTAGACTCCGAATACACATCATCTACAATGTCTAACACAGGTGGAATGGCTAGAGGCCTGTGCTGAGGCAGTAAAAGGAAATCCCTGAGCCTCTTTTTAGATTCTGAAAAATCTTGGCTCTCCCAGTGGAAATGCTCCCTCATGGTATTGCAAGATTTCCCCAAAAGAATAGTCCTCAGGAGGAGATCCTGAAGTTATACATTCTTCAGCATCAGAATCCTCATAGGGGGGAAGAGAATATTCCTGATCAGAAGAAATAGAAACCTGATCTGAAGAGTCATAGTCAGTCTCTTGCCTAGGCCTCTTATCAGGAGGGGGATGGGAACCCCTGATCAAGGTAATCAAGTCTTTGGCCATTTTGAGCATCTGTTTTTTGGGCATAGAGGCCTGTCCATGTGGCTCTTGAGCTTGTTTCCTTGCTTTAGAAGGTGCTTTAGTCTTTGCCTTTGAAGCTGAAGTCGTTTTAATGTAAAGATATTTAGGTCTGAATGCACCCTTAGAAGCCGGTACCTGCTCAGCGGATCCGGACCCATCTGAGGGATTAGCGTCCGAGGCTCCAATACCGTGAGTGTGCAGCGGCATGGCCGACTGCACGTGGGAGTCGGAAGCGGCCTGCCACTCTAAAGTAGCAGGCGTCAGGGGCTGCAAAAGCTTCTCACTGAGAACTGGCGACTGGCTTAGGATAAGCTTCTTCATCGGTTTTGGGCCTCGGTTGTTTATCTCTATCCTTTTCTTTGCATTTTTGGTGAACTCCGGTAGTCAGATGGCTATCCGACGACATTTCTGGATAATTAAACCAGCGTCCAAAAAAGTTTAAAGCAAAATCATACCAACGCTTGATAGTGTGTTAGTTAAATCTAGCACAAAACTGACAACCAGTAACGTTGTGATCAGGGCCTAGGCAAGGAATACAGTAAGAATGAAAGTCCTTATGAGGTATTTGCTTTCCACGACAAAATACAATTATTAACTTTTTCTGACATCGGTCTGGAGAAAGAAAAAAGTTTCCCCAACGGGGTACTTAGCTTTATTGAAGACTTCGGATTTGAAACTCGAACACAAAAATCTCAGGAGTCGGCCGACCGGCACTTGCGAACTGATTCTGTTTCAGGCACCGCCCGGCAAGAAAGACTGAAGAAAATGGCGTTGGCTGCTTCTTTTTTATCCTTGACAACCTGACGTCAGGGAAGGGGTGACAGCAGCCGATGCAGGACCCAAGACTTTGGAATTCAGGCCGGCTGAGGGCAACCTGCCAGCAGGATTACCCAAATGTAATGACTGCAACAGTGAAACACGAAGAACATCTGATAATGCATCCAGCCTGCTTTGAAGCGTAGGAATCTTCTGCAAGATTCCCTGACTGGGACATGCAGGTAAGCCTCTTTTAAGGCGAGAGTTGCCAACCAGGCATCCTTGCCTAGCATAGGAAGTAACTGGTGAAGAGTCAGCATCTTGAATTTTGGAATGTCCAGAAAGGTGTTTAGAGTAGACAGGTCCAAAATTGGACGCCATGATTCGTCTTTTCTGGGTACCAGGAAAAGTCTGGAATAGAAACCTTGTCCCTTTTCCTCTTCTGGTACTAGTTGAATAGCCCCCATGTTTAGGAGGGAAAGTACTTGTTTCTGAGCCTCTGCCCACTGATTTGGGGGCAGGTCTGGCCATCCTTTTGGAGTTGGCAGCGTGGGGAAATGAAATCTGAATCCCTAGGGCACTATATTTAAAACCCATTTGTCCTGGGTCATAAGTTGCCAGTTTCTTGAATGAAGAGCCAGTTTTTCCCCCAAAGAGGCAGCTAAGAGGTAAGTGCTTGGTAATTTCAAAGGGAAGTTATTGAGACTGCTTACCATAGGGTGGTTCCTTGTTGTTCCCAGATTTGGAAGTGGAAGCACCCCATTGCTTAGTTCTGAAAGTCCCTTGGGACTGAAACCTGGTGGTTTTGGAATGTCTGGGTTTGGCCGTAGTGGCTCTGGAAGGAGCTGGAAAGGACCAGTTCTTAGTAGGCCAATGCCTACTAAATCTAGGAGGTTGCACTTGTAAGAAATCTTTCACAGTTTGCATAGATTTATCTTTATCTTCCATCTTTTTTAGAACTTCTTCAGCCTTATTGCCGAATAAGCGGTCCTGCTGTAAAGGAGCATCCAAAAGTTTTGCTTTAACATGATCAGGCAGAGATTGCTCCTTAAGCCAAGCATGCCTTCTAAGCACAGACCCAGTAACAGCAGCCCTACAAGAGGCCTCTAAGGAATCAAAACCACACTGCAAAGTATGTTTGCTAACTTGTTCAGCTGAATGCAATAAATCCTGCAAATCTTTATTCTCCACGCAGTCAGAAATCAACATCATTTTCTGTTTAAGCAGTCCCATGAAATGTCGTTGATATGGAATTGACAGTTTAAAGCCCTGATTGCTAAGGCTGCAGAAGTGTAAACCTTTTTACCCCATCTATCCAGCACCCTGGAGTCTCTATCAGAAGGGGTAGGATTTTTAGCAGTAGAAGCCTTAATGCCCTTGAGCCCCTGAGAAATGGTTTCAGGGTCCGCAACAGGATTTTTGAAAAGGAATTTGTGGGACTCCGGAACCCTGTAGTACCTGTCTGGTTTGCTAGGGGCTGGAGGTAAGGAATTAGGGGCCATACTGGATTCCGAAAACATATCATCAACAATATCTAGTACAGGAGGTATAGCCAAAGGCCTATGCTGAGGAAGAAGAAGGAAATCCCTAAGCCTCTTTTTGGATTCAGAGAAATCCTGACCTTCCCAGTGGAATGCTCCCTTAAGGTATGTAAAGTTTCCCCAAAAGAGAAATCCTCAGGTGGAGAAGCAGAGGGAATGGAATCCTCTGTATCAGAGTCCTCATAAGTAGGTATGGACAAATCCAGATCATAAGAAGAATCAGAAGAAACAGAGTCCTGTTCAGAAGATTCGTAGTCAAATTCAATCCTAGGCCTCTTGGAGTGGGGGGTTGACTACCCCTGATTAGAGTAATTAAATCTTCAGCCATTTGATCATTTGTTTTTTAGGCACAGGGGTCTGAACATGTGGCCTGGGCATTGGGTTTTTAGACATAGATTGAGATTTAGGCCTTAGCACTGAAGATGGAGTCGGTTTAATATGCAAGTCTGTAGGCCTGAATACACCCTCAGAAGCCGGTGCCTGCTCAGCGGCTCCGGACCCATCCAAGGTAAAGACATCCGCGGGTTCCATGTGTGAAGCATCTCGTGGCATACCGGACTCCGAATGGGTCTCAGTAGAGGCCTGCGAATCAGAAGTAGTGGGTATCAGGGGCTGCGAAAGCACCTCACTGAGTACCGGCGAACTTGCGACAGGCTTAGGAGAAGCTTCGTCGGCAGTTTTGGACCTCAATGGCCTGTCTCTGTCTTTTTCTTTGCGTTTTTTCTGTATTCTGGTAGTCAGATGGCTAACCAACATAATTTCTGGATAATTAAACAGAGAACCGAAATATTTAGAAGCAAAAATGTACTGACGACGGATAGTGCACTGATTAAATAAAGCACAAAATCAGCAGCAAGGTACGTCGTGGTCAGGGCCTAGGCAAGGAATACAGTACAAATGAAAATCCTTATGAGGTATTTGCTTCCCATAAGTAATACAATTATTAACTTTTACTGACATCGGTAAGGAGCAAGAAAAGGTTTTCCCAACGGGGTACTTAGCTTTAAGTTGAAGACTTCGGTTCTGAAACTCGAAAACGAAAATTTCAGGAGTCGGCCGACTGGCACTTGCAAACTGTTTCTGCTTCAGGCACCGCACGGCAAGAAAGACTGATGTAATGGCGTCGGCTGCATGTTTTATACCCCTGACGACCTGACATCATGGAAAAAGGGATAGCAACCGACACAGGACCCAAGACTTCGTTAATCAGGCCGACTGAGGGCAACCTGCCTGCAGATTACCCAAATGTAATGACTGCAACAGTGAAACACGATGAACATCTACATACACGTTGGTTTACAAAGTCCATTGAACATGTGAGAGAAATAGATAAATGTAGGTTTTGTAAAACAGAATTGGAAACAGTCGCACATCTTGCTGTTAGCTGTAATATACTAATGGCAGAAGGACGGTACACTGAAAGGCATAACAATATGGCAAGACAAGACTGTTGCACTGAGGATTGTGCAAACATTATAATACTGAAGTAGATGAAAAACACTGGAAACATGAACCACAAAGCATTATAGAAAATGATGATGTTTACATCACATGGGATCACCCATTACTAACATTTCAAAAAATATATGCGAGAAAACCAAGTAAAGTTGTCCATGAGAAGAAGACAAAAGTAGCATTGATCATTGAAATTGCTACACCCAGTGAATACAGTGTCTTACACAGAGAGAGAGAGACAAAGTCATAAAATATCAGGATTTGCAGGTAGCAATGAGGGCAATGTGGAAGAAGGATACCCAGATAGTTCCAATAGTAGTAGGAGCAATAAGTCTTATAAAAAAAAAAAATTACCATCGTACTTAGATATTTTACCAATACATGTGACTCCTTATGAACTGCAAGAGGAGTCATTACGGGTGCTGCAAAGAGCACTTCTGGCTAACATCACTGATTGAACCAGTACTATAAACTTTAATCATACTTTGACTTAGGAATGGGGTCCATTCCCATCATGGTATTAGAAACCAAAAAGACTTGGAGAAATTAAAAAATAAATAAATAAATAACCACCCATACACATAGACAAAGGCTTAAATTAGTAAGAGTTGTGGAGCACTTAAACACTCTTTACATTTCAGTACTTCACCAGAACAAACATTCACCATTTTATAGGTTTATATGGCGATACTAGGCTATTGACCCAGAGGCCCTTATAAGCCTGGCCAAGAATTTTACCTATGTTCCCACAAAGTCAGCACATGTTTTCCCTGTCCAGCAGGGACACAGGTGAGATCCAAGGGGCATATTTTCTGTTTCCCATCCGGTCGTCAAGGTTCCTCTTAAAGAGGGCTAGTGAGGTACTCTGCTTGACATGGAGAGGAAGGCTGTTCCACAGATGGGGGAGTCGTTGGGATACAAATCTATCTCACCATCAAGTTCTATTAATGTCACAGACCAGGTTGAGACCTCGTGTGCAGGTTGCACGAGTGCAGTTTGACTTATGGATATGCAGCAACTCCATCAAGGCTGAGTCTGAGACTGCCTTGTATGCCAGACACAGGTCACCTCTGAGCAGTGTGTATGAGACTGACTAAAGGGACAGAGCTTTTAGCCTATCTGTACAGGACAGGTGTTTCAGACCCTGTATTTTCCTAGTCAGGAACCTCTGTGGTATCTCCAACTGCTGCATGTGTTTGGCAAGGTACATGCCGAAAGGGGCACTGTACTCGATAATGGATCTGATAAGGGAGGAGTACAGGGATGTTATGACTTCCTTGTTCCTGGATGAAATACCCTTACTTATGATGTAGGCCAGGTAGAAAGCCTTCCATACAACGGAGGCAACATGGTGGTCAAAAGTCAGGTTGCTATCCCTCATGACTTGACTGCATGCTTAGTACATTGTCATTAATGTGATAATTACTGGGAACACCATTTTCCCCAAAGGGGATAATGATGCATTTCTTGGCATTCCGCTTGAGGTCATGCTTCTGGCACCAGCCATCAGTTTGGTTAAGACCCCCTTGGAGGATGCTCACATTACTAGGGGAATTTATGACAGTGCCCAGCTTGAAGTCATCTGCAAACCTGGTCAGCCACAGACTGCTGGTTTTTGCTTGCACCTCAGAAAAGTATATCCCAAACAGTAAAGGCCCCCAAGACCGATCCTTGGGGTACGCCTCTTGTTACGGGTCTACTACTAGAGATGGCTTCCCTTACTTTGACTGAGTGGGTTCTATCAGTGAGCCAGTTAGCTACCCATCTGGTAACATATGGGTTGATGCCTATCTGGGAGAGTTTATCTATTATGCCCGAGTGGGAAATAGTGTTGAAGGGCTTTTGCTAGGTCAAGGTAGGCGGTGTGCACTGTCTTGCCCTCATCCATGGCTTTGGTGACTGTTTCAAAGAAGGTGACCAAGTTTAACGGGCATGATCTCCCTTTGACAAAGCCAAACTGTGTGGGATCAAGCGTCTGGAGGTTGCCAATGTCCTTGTTTATAAGGGTCCATGACAATGCATTCCATGGTCTTGCAGATCAGGCTACTTAGGCTGATGGGCCTATAACTGCCTGGGTTGGTGGACACTCCACCTTTGTGCAGAGGGTTAACAGTGGCTGTCCTCCATTCTGCTGGGATGAAGCCGGCTCACAGGCTTTGGTTGAATAGGGTGTCTAGTGGTACTGAGAGCTCTTGCTTGAGTTTATGTAGGACATAGCCAGGGATGTTGTCGGGTCCCACTGAGGCTGTATTTTTGCCTTTGAGAGGGCATTAATAACCTGTTCCCTGGTGATGAGGGGAGGGGGGCAGGTGCTGGGAATGTCCTGGTTTACTGAGGAGGAGGAGGAGGGGGGGTTGAAGTTTTTACTGAACTTGTCTGCCAGCAGGTTGGCTACATCTACGGCATTTGTGTATGTGGTATTCTTGACCACCACTTCAGAGCAGATTTGGGGAGTTACCTTTGAGAATGCAGACATATGCAAAGAAGGCCTTGTGATTGTTCTTAGTGGATGTGGACAATTTGGACTCGAAGTTAGTCTTAGCGGATTTCACCAGTGAACTTACTTCCCTCTTCAGACAAAGGAGAGATTGCTTCCAACTTGGAACCTGCTCCTTCTTGGTCCTGGACAGCAATTATTTCTTTTTATTATAGAGTCTGTTTATTGTTGCTGTCCACCAGACAGGTTTACTCTTCCTTGAGGAAGATGATTTGGTCCCGTCAGGTATTGCTGAGTCCATGCAGCTACATAGGTGCTCATGCAGTTTTCCGGTGTAGGGTTGGACATTAGTGCTTGATTCAACTGAAGGGATGGTGGCTGTGAAACTGCTTATACCTGCTCTCAGGAGGTTGTAGCCAGCTTTGAAAAAATTTTTTGTTCAACCCTGGCAAGGTGGTGGTGGTGGTGGTGGGGAGATGGTGACTTCAAAAGTGATTGCTTTATGGTCGGACCTTACCAAGGAGGATGACACTGTAGGGGTGCTACAGTGGCTACTCATGTTGGTTAGTACCAGATCCAGGATATTTTTACCTCTTGTGGGGGTGTCAATCAGCTGATCCAATGCATTGGCATTGACAAAGTCGAGGAATCTCTGTGCATTCGTGTTTGAGCTAGAATAGGTCTTCCACTCTTTGGTTGGGTAGTTAAAGTTGCCCAGGATCAGGGTAGAGGCTTGAATCTTGATGGATTCAAGTAAGTCCAGAACGGTGGAGTGGGCCTCCTGAGTCATGGTTGGGGGTCTATAGCTAGCTATGATTTGAATAGGTGTTTTGGCAATAGTTAACACCACCTGGAGTGTCTCCTGTGCGTTGTACTGTTTGACCAGCCGGGAGGTGTGTATGTCTTTGATAAATATTGAAAATCCACCTCCTTTGGCTTTTTAGCCCTCCGCTTGGGGTCTGAAAGTATGGTAGAACAAGTAAAGTACAGTTTTGTACCTACCATAAATGTAGATGTTCGAGTGCTAATACAGCTGCAGTAATCACAGATGGGTTCTCTGCCGTCAGGCGGTCCCTCGGTCGGCCGAATTCCAAAGTCTAGGTCCGGCGTCGGTTGTAGTCGCTTTCTCTCCTGACGTCAGTGAGGCCGGAGCATACAAGACACAGCCGACGCCATGTTCTTCAGTCTTTCTTGCCCCAGATGTCAAGTGCCCCCAGAAGGAAGGCAATACATAAATTATGTATATATGTATATACAAGCAATGCAATATAATCCAAAATCAGTAGTTGCAAGCAAATAAACCATAGAAGGATAACCCAGTCAGGTTGTATGAAGAGGTTGTTAGGCCCCATGCCTTTACCAAGTGGGGAAGGAGGGAGGGAAACCTGTACTGCAGCTGTATTAGCACTCGAACATGTACATTTATGGTAGGTACAAAACTGTACTATGTTCATCGTGCATACAGCTGCAGTAATCACAGATGGGTAGAGTCCCAAAGCTACGCACAGGGTGGTTGGTACTAGGAGGAACTGGGTTGAGCCAGAATGCCCTGCAACACAGCAGTGGCAAAGCCTGCTCTAGTTCTGGAATATAAGGGCAGGTGGTAGTGTTTTGTGAAGGTATGTACAGAACTCCAAGTGGCTGCCTCCAAAATATCTTTGGTAGGAACTCCTCTGAGGAAGGCTGTAGAGGTAGCTGTGGCCCTGGTGGAGTGTGATCTGATACCTGTAGGAACAGATTTCCCATGATAGGAATAACAAAACCGTATGCAGTGGCCTATACACTTTGAAATAGTCTGCTTGGAGACTGGCTTCCCTTGAGCCCCTACAGCATAGGACACAAAGAGTTGTTCTGATTTCCTGAAGGACTTTGTTCTGTCCAAATAGTAACGTAGCTGCCTATGGATGTCTAAAGAATGTAGCAGCCTTTCCCCTTTGTTTTGAGGATTGGGGTAAAAGGTAGGAAGGTGTATGGCTTGATTTAAAGCTACCCTGGATACCACTTTAGGCATAAATGATGGGTTGGTACGAAGGGAAACCCTGTCCTGATGGAAGATGAGAAAGGGCTGCACCGCCATGAGGGCCTGTAGTTCTGAAACTCTACGAGCTGAAGTGATAGCCAGAAGGAAGGCTGTTTTCCAGGACAAATATTGCAAATCTGCTGAGGCAGCTGGTTCAAAAGGAGGCAATGTTAATTTTTCTAGTATGTAATTAAGATCCCATGCTGGTATTGGTTGCTTCCTTGGTGGTCTTATATTCTTAGCCCCTCTGAGGAACTGTCGTAAGAGTGGGTGAGAAAATAAAGGAGGATCCGTGTTGAATTCTGCAGAAATGGCTGAGGCATGGATTTTTATGGAAGAAAATGAAAGTCCACTGTTCAGCAGCTCAGCTAGATACTGTAATACCTGAGGCAAGTTCAGTTTTCTAGGGTCCTGGCCTCTTTTCTCATTCCAAGAGCAAAACCGCTTCCATTTTGCGGAGTAAGCTTTTCTAGTAGATGGCCTCCAAAATGACATCCTGCACCTCCTTGGAGAGTAGGGTCTGTTGTGGTGTTAAGGAATTTTCCATGCAGCGAGATTGAGTGTTTTCAGCTGACTGTGAAGAGTTTTGTAGCTGTGCTGAGTCAGCAGAAGAGGCATTAGAGGCAGGGACCAGGGAGGGGTATGTGTTAGGCTCCTCAGGAGTGGGTACCAGTGTTGCCTTGGCCAATCTGGAGCAATCAGTATCATCTTCGGTCTGTCTGCTCTTGCTTTCAAAAGCACCTTGGGCAGAAGAGGCAGAGGTGGGAATGCGTAAACTGTCCATGCTGTCCAACTGAATGAAAGGGCGTCCACTCTCCAGGCCTTTGGATGAAAGGTCCTCGAACAAAACTTTTCCAATTGATGATTCCTGTGGGAGGCAAAAACATCTATGTCTGGCCTCCCCCACGCTTGGATTATTTCTGTAAACACCTGAGGATGTAACTTCCATTCGTGTGGATCTGTCATATTTCTGCTTAGATTGTCTGCCAGTGTGTTTTCCAATCCTGGCAAGTACTGTGCTTGAAGTTCGATTTGCCATTCCAGAGCCAAGTTCCAAAGAGACATGGCTAGTCTGCACAAGGGGTATGAATGTGTTCCTCCTTGTTTGTTTATGTACCACATTACTGTGGTGTTGTCTGTTCTTATCAGTAATTGTCCTGGATGCAGGAAGTCCTTGAAAGCTGTAATTGCATTTATTACTGCTAGCATTTCTTTTTGATTGATGTGAAGGTGCTTTTCCTTTTGGGACCATTTGCCCTGAATGCACCTGTCCGTCATGTGCGCCCCCCCAGGCGTAATCTGAGGCGTCTGTTGTGATGACTTGCTTTGCTTGAGGCTTGTAGAATGGGAGGCCTGTGTTTGCTTGACATGCTTGGGCCCACCATAGAAATTCCTTTTGCAAACATGGAATTATTGGTATTATTGTTTCCAAACTGTGACTGTGTTGAGACCATAGGTTTTTTAGGTACCATTGAAGTTTCCTCATATGCAGCTTTGCACATGGGATTAAAAGAATGCAAGATGCCATGAATCCCAGAGCCTGCAGGATTTTCCTTGCAGTAAACCTGGTACTTTTTGCTAGTATTTTGAAGTACTGAGATAGTTGCCCCTGTTTTTCTGGCGTAAGGTAGGCCATCTGGGTGTTTGTGTCCAAGTTGGCACCCAGGAAAGTTATTTTCTGAGATGGTGTTAGCCTTGATTTCTCTTTGTTGATTGTGTATCCCAGAGAAAGCAGTAACCGTGTCACATATGCCAGATGTTCCAGAAGTATGTGCTTGCTGTCTGCTTGGATCAGGCAGTCGTCCAAATAAGGGTAAATTTGTATCCCTTGAAGTCTGCAGTAGGCAATCACTGATGCCAGGCACTTTGTGAATACTCTGGGCGCAGTAGATAAGCCAAAGGGCAATGCAGAGAATTGATAGTGGGTTGAACCTGCAAGAAATCTTGAGGTATCTTCTGCAGCTTTGTCTGATTGGGACATGCAGGTATGCCTCCTTGAGGTCCAATGTTACCAGCCAAAACTCCTTGCCCAGCATGGGAAGAAGCTGCTGTAATGTGAGCATCTTGAATTTTGGTACGAGTAGAAATGTGTTTAGGATGGATAAGTCCAAAATGGGTCTCCAGTCGGTTCCTTTCCTTGGTACCAGAAAAAGTCTTGAATAAAAACCTTGACCTTGTTCGTGAGTAGGTACCTCTTGAATAGCTCTCATGCTTATGAGCTTTGAAATTTGCAGTTGTGCCTCTGCCCTTTGATTTTGTGGCAGGTTTGGCATGCCTCTCATTTTTGGAAGAGTGTGAAATTGAAATTTGTAGCCTCTGTTTATAATGTCCAGGATCCATTTGTCTGTTGTGACAATATGCCAATTGCTTGCAAATAATGCTAGCTTTCCTCCCAAAGGTGCTGCCAGCTGAGACATGCTTGGCATGGAAATGAGGGAGTCATTGGGTTTGCTTCCTGTATTGTTGTGCACTGTCTTCGCCACCTCTTGGTGCTGGAGTTTGTCATTGTCGGCCTCTATATGATCCTTGTGATTGCCCTCTGCCCCTTGTCGTCTGTATCTACCTCTTTGGGGCTTGTCAGTGGCTGGAAAGGACCAGTTTTTGAAGGCCAATTTCTGCTAAAGCGTGGTGGTTGGACCTGTAAAAAGCTTTGACAGTTTGCATAGATTTGGCTTTTTTTCCATTTTCCGTAGTATCTCCTCAGCATTAGTACCAAACAGCACATCCTTTTGTAAAGGAGCATCTAGAAGTTTAGCTTTCACATGATCAGGCAAATTTTGTTCCCTAAGCCAGGCATGTCTGCGAATGACTGATCCTGTAGCAGCCGCTCTACTTGAGGCCTCTAGGGCATCATAACCACATTGTAAGGTGTGTTTACCCACTTGCTCTGCACTATGCATCATATCCTGTAACTCCTTCAAATCTGGTTGTTCAGGTTGAGACATTTTATTCCTTAATTGTGACAACAGGAACTGTTGATATTTAAGCATATGAAACTGACAATTTAAGGCCCTCATGGCTAGGGTGGCCGAGGTATATACCTTTTTTCCCCACCTTTCTAAAGATCTTGACTCTCTTTCTGCAGGAAGTGGATTCTTGGCAGTGGAGGCCTTCAATCCCTTGGGGCCTTGTGAAATGGTTTCAGGGTCAGCATTATGGCTTTTGAATAGAAATTGGTGAGAGTTAGGTACTCTGTATTACCTATCAGGTTTGACTGGTGCAGGAGGCAGAGAATCCGGGTTAAGGCAAGCCTCCGAATAAACATCATCAAGTATGTCCAAAACAGGGGGTATCGCCAGAGGTCTGTGTTGAGGTAACAAAAGAAATTCCCTAAGTCTTTTCTTGGAATCTGAAAAGTCTTGGCCTTCCCAATGGAAGTGTTCCCTCAAAGTGCGCAAGGTTTCCCCAAAGGAAAAATCCTCAGGAGGAGCTACAGAAGGAATGGACTGCTCTGCATCAGAATCCTCAAAAGGGGAGTAAGAGTGTTCCTCTACATCAGAATGTTCTGATAAAATGGATCCCTGATCAGAAGAGGGAGAATCTTCCTCCACTCTGGGTCTCTTGTCTGGAGGAGGTTGAGAACCCCTGATAAGAGTAATTAAATCCTCAGCCATTTTAAGCATCTGTTTTTTAGGCATGGGACCTGGAGATGGGCCCTGTGCAACAGGCCTCTTGGGATGCCTGGCTGCTTTGGATTTAGTAAAGGCCTTAATAGAAAAAGAAGATGAGGGTCTAAAGTCACCATGGGTGGAAGTGGACCTGTCCACATTAGTAGGCTCAACATTAGCAAAGGCTTTGGTGGTTGTAGTCTGGGAAAGGGCCGAGGTCCCAGCGGTCTCGGGTACAGAGGACACCGCCAAAGGAGTGTCGTCGGTAGTCAGGGACTGCAAAGGCGTCTCGCTGAGAACCGGACCACGTGTAGCCTGTTTTGGCATGGTGTCGGCGGGGACCGCAGGCCTCGCGTGTCGGTCCTTGTCCTTGCGTTTTTTGGACAAAACGGTAGTCGGAGTGTCCGACGACATTTTATAATCAAAGGCTTTACCAAAATAGTGTTGGGCGAACTCTGCCCGACGCTTAATAGTGCGTTTATTGAAGGTAGCGCAAAAGCGACAGCCCGAGACGTCATGGTCTGGGCCTAAACAAGGTATGCAGAGGGAATGGAAATCCTTATGCGGTATTTGCTTCCCACAAGAAATACAATTATTAACTTTTTCTGACATCGGTCTGAGGCAAGAAAAGTTTCCCCAACGGGGTACTTAGCTTTAATGAAGACTTCGGTTTCCAATATTTCCGTAATTCAGGAGCTGGCCGACTGGCACTTGCGAACTGCTTCTGCTTCGGGCACCGCGCGGCAAAAAAGACTGGAGAACATGGCGTTGGCTGTGTCTTATATGCTCCGGCCTCACTGACGTCAGGAGAGAAAGCGACTACAACCGACGCCGGACCTAGACTTTGGAATTCGGCCGACCGAGGGACCGCCTGACGGCAGAGAACCCATCTGTGATTACTGCAGCTGTATGCACGATGAACATCTTGGTAAGGCTGCGGTGCTCTCCGCAGCTTTAAACAGGTTTCAGTGACTGCACAAATGTCAGCATCTTCCAGGGTGAGGTATGTTTGCAATGAGTGCAGTTTCATGTTAAGACTCCTAGCATTTAGCAACATGACCTTTAAACTTCGTTTAGAAGAATTTTTCACCTTGGTAATTTTGTCTTCATGACTTTGCCTCAAAAAGGCACTATGGGGGAGGCAAGAGCCTTTGCCAGAAGCCTGAAGCCCAGGGGAGACAGATTAAGGCCATCTCTGGCAAAGCATCGTGGTCCATGTCCTCCCAGGCTGTCAGGTACTGGATCCCCTTGGAATGACACCAGAAACTAAGCCAATTGTTAAAGTCAATAATTTTCTGTTTGTACTGAGACATCATTCTGGGTGACAGTAGGATGCCATTTTAGGCTAGGGACATACCTGCCTGGGACACACATTCAGCGAGCTCAATCACGTCTTTCTTCATATAGTCCACAGAGGTATGTCTCAAGTCATTCAAACCAACATGGGCTATGACAGAGTCATAACAGTACCTGTTGTTGAGAGACTTGAGTGCGTGAGTGATATGGTGGATTCTAGCACCTGACAAGCAACTTATCGTGACTTTCCCCTTGTCTAGCCTGGTGAGGGGCACATCTGTGTATCTCACGATAGTCTCTCCTAGGACTAGTATGTTGCATTTGTGGCTGGGCTTTAGAGGCTGTGAGACACAGGCATGTGTACTATGTGTGGTACTTGGCGTGGTGGATTCTGATGTGCATGTGTGCCTCGGAGGTCTCTTTTGTTTAGGTATGTTTTTGTTGAGTACCTCCACACATATAGAAATGTACTGTACAGGTGTAGGTGGTGTTAGAGGTGTGGTGTTTGTGCAGACAGCCTTTTCAGTGCCAGATGTACTGGCTTGTGATTGAGACAGCAACGATTCTAGGTTCTTAATGTAATTGCATCTCTCACATTGTGTTCCTAGGTGGTAGAAGAAGAGGGTTGTCCTCAGGATGCCCATATCAACAAGACTAGCAGGAGAAACCAAAGGAAACTGTCCATCCATGGTTGTCAGAATCTGTAGAAGAGAGGTAAAGGATGGTAGAGTGAGTACTATCAGAATAGAGTACCTATAAGTGTGAGTAGGGATGGATAAAATCACAGTAGTTGCAAGGGAGGGCATCGGTTGCACAGGAGTGCTGGTAAGAGAAAAAATACAACCGAGATACCTTGCAATGGGTTAAAACAGTGCAGTGGCAGTGCGTAACGAGCAAACAAGTGCAACACCCTACAAACACAGGGTATAAATACCAGAAAAGATGGAAGAATCTAGAAGCTTGAATTACTACTCAATCCTGCTAGCCCCTGCTCTTTCAACCAATCACTCATGCTAGAGAAGGTCATGCAACCTTGTTACTCACACTAACAGCAAATACAAGACACTACCAGCAGAAGATGGCTGCCAGAAACACAGGAAACAACAAGCAAAACAACCAGGCCTGGATAACAACAGGCCTCTAGCCAGACTATGCTACCTGACTAGAACACAGAAACCTCACAAAAAATGTACAGAAAAGCACAGATAGAGCACTCACAAACAGAAAATACAGCTCTCAGTATGAAAAAGCAGTTTTACACTCATTTAAATACAAGAACAAACATTCATTATTTTATACTCATTTAGATAAATTATACACACACACACACACATATATATATATATATATATATATATATACATATATATATATATATATATATATATATATGCATCTGTTGTGACTCGTGATATAGACAACAAATCACTAATACATTTTGATATGGACAAAGAATTCATTTTAATAGCATTAATTTTAACAATACTAACAATTACACAGTGGGAAGTACACAAATAAACAACACGCTGTTCAGTCTTATTTCTGGCATTATGATTCAAAGCCCTTTGTAGTGCTATAATGGTATGAAGAATACAGGAAGTACCAAAAATTTTGCAAATAATCAGAGAATTAGGGGCTTGTGATTCCTTACTCTTTCCAAGTTCCACAACTTAATGGGTCAATAAGTTTGAGTGATACTTAGTTACTTGGCCAAACCAGTACTGAAAATTAAAACAATGTTATTCAATTCTCTGTGCTATATTTACACTGTATAAAAAATGCACTGCTGGCAAATGTCTTCAGAAAACAAATGGCGTAAGATGGTACCATTGTGTCAAATCTTACCATAACAGTAGATGTCCTTCTCTTCAGTTTTGCCGTATTCTTAACCACAGGGATCTCTTGCCAAGGATAGCTTAACATCCGGCCAGTATACCAAAGCCTTAAGATCTTGTATGCACCTTACGTTACACATATGCTGCCTGTACAGGATGTTGGGCATAAAAATGACACATGGATGCAGTTACCCAGAAATGAATTTCCCCAGAAGAGAACAGACTCCACAGAACAAAAAGGAAGCTATGCACATCCAAGTGGAGAAAATGAAAAAGGAAAAGGGGGACTCTCGACCAGGTAACCAAATCAAAACCCAAAAGAAAAAGGGGGTTGGAGGGAGGGACAGAACACTACAACAGTGAAGAGAAGGACACCTACCGTTATAAGATTTTACACAACTGCACTATGTCCTTCTATATCACTGTTGCAGTATTCTGCACCTTAGGGAGTGTACAAAAGCTCAAGAAAAGGAGTGGAAGGCAGAAGGCTGGGAAGAGCCCTCAGCAAACCCATTAAAAAGAGGTATCTAAAAGGGATCAAAACCCTATCACCCACACAGTCAGTTGAAGAGTGGACAAGTGAGGATGGATGAGTAATTCTTTGTCCTGTGTGAGGAGGTCCAACCAATGAGATAACTTACTGTAATTACCCCTGACCAGATGCATTAAGAGGGGGAACCAGTGCTGTCTCAGCCAAAAGAGAATCAGTAGCAAGATTTTTGGGGAGTTCAGCTGAATCTTCTGCAGGACTCTTGGAAGTATAGGAAGAGGAGGGAATGCACAAATAAATGCCCTTTTCCAATGGAAAGACAGGGTGTCCGTTTTCCATGTCAGGTGGCATGGCACTCTGGAACAAAAAAAGAGGGAGCAGCTTGTTCAAAGGGGAGGCAAAAAGATCTACCACAGGGCAACACCACCAATGGACTATGTACAGAAATATGTCTCTGTTATGCATTCATTTGTGAGACTGTGTTTTGGACCTGCTCAAATAGTCTGCCACTAAACTGTGCTCTGAAGGGATATACACTGCCTGAAGAGTTAGCTGATAACTGATACCCAGATTCCACACCTGAAGAACATGCCTCCAAAGACGGTAAGACTTTGTGCCCCCCTGCTTGTGACATACATCATCATTGTGGTGTTGTTTGTGTAAACCTTAAGGGGGTCTGGAGAGAGCATGGAGTGAAAAGCCTGAAAGACCTGAATCGGAGCTCTCATCTCTTTGATGTTGATACAGTCTGACTTCTGACTGGGGGGGGGGGGCAGAAACCCTGAACTTTAAGGTGACCACAGGAAGCCCCCACCCCATGTCTGAAGCATTGGTGAACAGCTTTTGGGAAGGAACTGGAAGCTGAAAGGGCAGGCCTGGCTAAGTTGCTGAATCCACCACTCAAATTCCCTCTTTAGACAAGAAGGAGAGGCACTCTAAAATCCAGAGGATGTCAATGCTGAAGCCAAATTGACTTGAGGTACAGCTGATGCTTCCTCATACGCAGTCTGGCAAGAGGAAGTGTTTGAATAGAAGAAGCCACGAATCCCAGGGCCTGAAGAAAATCCTTGTCTGGAATGGCAGGTAAAACAAGAAGAGACTGAAAGAAAACTGCCTGGGACAAAACCTTTGGAGGTGGAAGAGATGCCAACACTGGTACTGTATGAATCCTGCAGCCCAAATACACGTGATCCTGACAGGGAGTCAGGACAGACTTTTCTGAAGTTGATAGTGAACCCCAGACTTTGAAGAAGAGACATGGTGAACTCCAGAGCCTGTAACAGGCAACTGGAAGAAGGAGCCTGAAGCAACATGTCGTCTAGATAAGGAAAAATCTGAATGCCTCAGAGCCTGCAAAACGGCAATCACAGGAGCTAGACATTTTGTGAATACTCTTGGGGCAATACAGAGGCCAAAGGGCAAAGCACAGAACTGAAAATGAGAGGAAGAAACAGAGAAATGCAAAAACTTCCTTTAAATAAGGTGAAAAGGAATATGAAGGTAAGCATCCTTGAGATCCAAGGACACCAGAAAAGCCTGCGGCAGCAATAGAGAAAACAGGGTTTGAAGAGAAAGCATACAAAAGGAAGGAACCTTGAGAATAGTGTTGAGTAAGGAGAGATCCAGACTAGGACTCAAGTGTCCTCCTTTCGAGGATCAGGAAATTCTGGAATAGAATCCCTTTCCTACTTGGGAAGGAGGGACAGGATGAATTGTACCCTGATCCATCAGAAACTCAAGAACTCTGATAAATTGGAGAAGCTGCTCTCGAGGAGGTTGAGGAATTCCTGAAAAAGGAGGAAGAGGCTTCCACAACATGAAATAACCTTGACAGATGATGGACAGAACCCAAGAATCTGAAATGATGACTTGCCAGCTTACAAGACAGATGTATAGCCTACAAAACTTGAAATAAACTGATTCAACCAAAAATCTCCGTTTTCTGGATGACATTTTTATATTTTGGGTTGGCCCTCAGGAGATGATTAGTGACTTTTTGGCCTATATTAATAGTTTTACTCAATTTTTGAGATTTACCTATACTTTTGGAGAAAGTGAAATTGCATATTTGGACGTGAGATTGGTAAAGAATAGCTCTTTGTGTGTCTTTCAATCCGAAATTTTCCGCAAGGAAACATACTCCAACAGCTTTTTGCATTTTAACAGTGCCCATCCCTATAAACAGAAAAAAAGCTGTTATAAAAGGGCAGTTTGTAAGAGCTGCCCACATAATTACTAGTTTTGAAACATTTCTTGGAGAATGTGAATTATTAAAAGAAATGTTTGTGAAAAGGGGCTATCCCACTAGATTAGTAGATGAGTTGTTTATTGAAGTGGTGAATAAAAGTGTAAGAGGGCACTTTAAGGCCATCCTGAATCAGGATTTAAATGAACCACACTTACTCACAGAGGTTGATGACATAAATGGACGTATTGAAGTGGGTGGTGGTGATGGAGTGACTGAGACAGTAGGAGTAACAGATTTTAGACCAAGAGTTTCTACGGCCTATAATAGGTCCAGTAATGAGACTGTTGATGTGGGGACTGAGACCATAGGAGTAGCATATTCTAGGCCAGCATTTGTTACGGCCTATAATAGGTCCAGTAATATGATTGCGGACATCTTGCATAAGAATTGGGCTATTGTTACATCATGTAACGTTATCAGATACAGGAGGGGTCGCACCCTTCAGAATATTCTTGAATCGGATACAAAAAGACCTATGGTAGGTTATATGAACAAATGTGGGGGTCATTGTACAGTGTGTACACATATTCTAGAGAGACCCTCCTGTGTAATTAATGGGGTCACCACTAAAATAAAAAAGAAGGGGCCGTGTCAAACTGAGAGGTTGGTATATTGTGCCTTCTGTATGAAATGCCCTGCTTTTTATATGGGAAAAACTGAAAGAAAGCTTAAATGTACAATTTATGAACAACTTAGGAATATAAAGTTGGGGAAAAAAACAAATGCCCTTGCAAAGCATTATAATGATTTTACTGGACATACCTTCTGGCAAATTAGAATTAAAGCAACAAGCTGGCCTGGTATTAATGATGCCCTGTCTTTAGCATGCTTTTTAAAACTGAAAGCATTAGAAAGATAATATGATATATACATATATTCCTTTATAGTGATGCTATATTTGATGAGTGAATTTTGAATGGGGGAAGTTATTTTATGTACTATATGTTTAATTTAAGTGGGGCTTCTCTATTTATATACATATTTTTAAAAAAGGTGTATTTAGCTTTTAATATATATAAGCTCTTAATGAACAATATACTCTTGATGAATAATGTATTCTTATTGGTGGATTGTGATTATGGGGTGGACCTTTTACATTTAAAAAGCGACTGTTGACAGTGTCTGGCTATCTTGAAAAAGTCTCTGATTGAACAGAGACGAAAGCGCTTGATGGATTATTGCCACTTATCTTTATTTTATTGTGAATAAAGTGGGTTTTAGTTAACCTAGTTATCGCTGTCCTTACATCTGCTGCAGCTATTATTAACTCCCCGAGTGATGTTGACATCCTACAGAAAGGCCTCACTGAGATCAACGACTGGTGTCAGAACCATGGCCTTAAGCTCAATGCCAAAAAATGTGTCGTCATCCCCCTTGGGAAAAAAACAGTTCCCTTGAATTACCACATCAATGGTCGTCCAATGAACACAGAAGGTGTTATAAGAGATCTGGGAACACAGGTTGACAGCAACCTCTCTTTTGACCACAAAACTGCCACTGTGGTTAGAAAGTCCTTCTGTGTGGCACCTCTCATTACTAAGGGTTTTGCATCCAGGAAGAAAGAGGTCATTGTCTCCCTCTACTCTTCCCTCATTAGGCCAATCATCGAGTACAATGCCCCATTTCTCATATACCTCACTAGACACCTGCAACAACTTGAGATCCCACTAAAGTACCTCACAAAGAGGATCCTAGGCCTTAAACATTTGTCCTATATGGACAGACTCAAAACACTCCAACTATTCTCTGTCTCAAATCGCCTACTTAGAGGTGATCTCTGCTTGACTTACAAAGCCATGTCTGACCCAGCTCTGTTAGAAATGCTACATCTAAAGAAATCCCAATCACTCCGCACCACATGCTCCAGAGACCTCAACCTCATTACCACAATCAACAGAACATGCTGGTGGGACAGATTCATAACCCAGAGACTGTCCATGCTATGGAATAGACTTCCCATGCACGTCAAGCAGAGCACCTCACTGGCCCTCTTCAAGAGAAATCTTGATGAGTGGATGGGAAATAGAAAATTCACCCCGGGGATCACTCCAGTGGCTCTACTTGACAGAGGCACTGGGAACTAAGGTTGGGTGGCACAGTACCAAGGTAATCCTATGGGCTAGGCTTGTAAAGGCTCCAGGGCCATTAGCCTAGTATGCACCTATGAACCTAGGAGTTGTGTCAAATTCTGAACATTCCCTCAGAAAAATAGAAATTAAAGACCTATTGCAAAATGTGATCAAATAAAATACTCCAAAATTCAATGAAATGTGAATATGATTTTTGATTAAACTTTAACAGTTTATAGGCTGTCGGGTATTCGATTGCCATTTGTTTAAACCCTTTCTAAGTGAGTAGGGCTCTATCTTTCCTATTTAAAGTGATGTAGAGTTTAATTAGAGAAAAAAATATATCAATTGAGTTGAGAATTTTAATCAATAATATCTTAGGAAGCACATGGAGCAGGGCTGCACAGGCTTTTGAAGTCTGTACATCTATATTCTTCCTGTCAAGCACAGGTCTGAGACAATGAAACAGCAACCTGTGCACTACTATCACAGCCAGGTGCATGTACTGTTACTGAAACACCCTGAAACTTAATCTAATTTTTCACAGCTTCCTCGACTGTAGGCACATATTTGTACCCCCAAAGAATCCAATAACAACCTAGCTTTTATCTTCTTTTTCCTCATGTCAAGCTCATTTATATTTCATGTGCAAAACTTAAACCTCTGTATCATTCATTTGTAGTTATTTAAATGAATGGACTAGACCCAGGAGGCACCTTTTCAGCTAAAATTAGTTATAGTACAAAAATTAAAATATGCAATGAATAACCCATAAGACAATATAAAATATTACTGTACAAAAGGAAACAATAATGCCAGTTAAAAGACCACATGCTACTTGTGCAGAGAGTGGCTACTACAAGAAAACAACTTAGGACTGCAGCAAACAATCATTATGTTAAGAGATAAAAAAAAATTCCACAGAGTTACTAATATAAGATACATTTACATAAGAAAAGTCCAGTACAGAAATATTTAATATTAAGATCTAAATTGGATGAATGCACTACATTTCTTATATTAACTAAAAAAGAATCCCACATTTTAGGAGTCCAGACTGAATAACACCTAATGCTGCATTCACATGAAAATTGAGGTAAGACCTATGGGAATAGGCTGAAACAGGAGTTCCACAGGTTTCTAGTCACAAGTTTAGTGTAAAACAAGTGCCCAAGGGTGGGTCAGTGTTTAAGACAATCATTTTAGAAGTAAGACAATAAGAAGCTATTGTAACTAGAAGTTTGAAAGGAAAGACAGGATGTTAAGTCTCTGAATATTAGTATAATGATGTTTCAATCTCGCGGCATTCATTACAAATCAAGTTTTATTCAGGGCTTTTTGAAGTATATAGTAATTACCAGAAGAATCTACAGTAACTACTGAAAGACTGTATTCCATTGTTTGCAGTTGTGCTCCTTTTCCCAATGCTTTTCTTCAATTGTCAGTAAGCAAGCTACTTTGTTGTAGTTAGCAGGTTATTTGTTTATATAAAACATTGCCAATATGTTTCAAATATGGTAACTGAGGTCTTGTCAGATTGTCAGACATTTACCCTGTGATACTGCTTTCGAGTACTCCCTGTGAAGTGATTCTACCTCCCAATGAAGAGCCTTTTTTAAGCCCCAAATAAGGCTACATTTTTTGGGAAAGCTCACATTTAGTGAGTCGCTGATTAATTTTAGTCAAACTACTGTACAGGGTGACAGTAAAGTGGTGACCGGAGAAAGTGTAGTTAGGCAGCATAGGGTGGTGGTTTGTAAGATGACGTTGGTGATCAAGAAGAGGACGAGGAGTGTGAGGGCAGCACCAAGGATCAAACTGTGGAAATTGAAAAAGGGTAATTGTGAGGTGGAGTTCAGGGAAGAGTTAAGACAGGCACTGGGTGGCAGTGAAGAGTTACCAAATAGCTGGGTAACTACAGCAGAGCTAGTAAAGGAGACGGCTAGAAAGGTGCTTGGTATGACATCTGGACAGAGGAAGGACGACAAGGAGACCTGGTGGTGGAATGAGAAAGTACAGGAGAGTATACAGAGAAAGAGGTTAGCAAAGAAGAAGTGGGATTGTCAGAGAGATGAAGAAAGTAGACAGGAGTATAAGGAGATGAGGTGCATGGCAGAGAGAGAGGTGGCGAAGGCTAAGGATAAGGCATATGAAGAGTTGTATGAAAGGTTGGACACTAAGGAGGGAGAAAAGGACCTGTACCGATTGGCTAGACAGAGGGACCGAGCTAGGAAAGATGTGAAGCAGGTAAAAGTGATAAAGGATAATGAGGGAAACATACTCACAAGCGAGGAGAGTGTGTTGAGCAGATGGAAAGAGTACTTTGAGGGACTGATGAATGAAGAGAATGAGAGGGAGAGAAGGTTGGATGAGATGGGGATAGTGAATCATGAAGTGTAATGGATTAGCAAGGAGGAAGTAAGGATAGCTATGAAGAGGATGAAGAATGGAAAAAAGCTGTTGGTCCAGATGACATACCTGTGGAAGCATGGAGGTGTTTAGGTGAAATGGCAGTGGAGTTTTTAACCAGATTGTTTAATGAAATTTTGGAAAGTGAGAGAATGCCTGAGGAATGGAGGAACAGTGTTTTGGTACCGATTTTTAAGAATAAGGGTGATTTGCAGAGCTGTAGCAACTACAGAGGGATTAAATTGATCAGTCACAGCATGAAGTTATGGGAAAGAATAGTGGAAACTTGGTTAAGAAGAGACGTGATGATTGGTGATCAGCAGTATGGTTTCATACCGGGAAAGAGCACTACAGATGCAATGTTTGCTCTGACAGTGTTGATGGAGAATTACAGAGAAGGTCAGAAGGAGTTGCATTGTGTTTTTGTAGACTTAGAGAAAGCATATGACAGGGTGCCTAGAGAGGAGTTGTGGTATTGTATGAGGAAGTCGGGAGTGTCAGAGAAGTATGTAAGAGTGGTACAGGATATGTACGAGGGTAGTGTGACAGCGGTGAGGTCTGTGGTGGGAGTGACAGATGCGTTTAAGGTGGAGGTGGGATTACATCAAGGATCAGCTCTGAGACCTTTCTTATTTGCAATGGTGATGGACAGGTTGACAGACGAGATCAGACAGGAGTCCCCGTGAACTATGATGTTTGCAGATGACATTGTGATTTGTAGTGAGAGTAGGGAACAGGTGGAGGAGACCTTGCAGAGATGGAGATATGCTCTAGAGAGAAAAGGAATGAAGGTCAGCAGGACTAAGACAGAATATATGTGTGCGAATGAGAGGGAGGTTAGAGGAATGGTGAGGATGCAAGGAGTAGAGGAGTTTAAATATTTGGGATCAATAGTTCAGAGTAATGGTGAGTGTGGAAGAGAGGTGAAGAAGAGAGTACAGGCAGGATGGAGTGGGTGGAGAAGAGTGTCAGGAGTGATTTGTGACAGACGAGTACCAGTAAGAGTGAAAGGGAAGGTTTACAAGAGGGTAGTGAGACCGGCTATGTTATATGGGTTGGAGACAGTGGCATTGACAAAAAGGCAGGAGTTAGATCTGGATGCGGCACAGTTAAAGATGTTAAGATTTGCACTGGGTGTGACGAGAGTGGACAGGATTAGGAATAAGTATATTAGAGGGTCAGCCCAGGTTGGAAGGTTTGGAGACAAAGCCAGAGAGGCAAGA